>NC_060195.1:15943945-16031445 GCF_021184085.1 Oncorhynchus gorbuscha | reverse complement strand
CCCATACTAGGTTCAGTTTACTGCTACTAAAGACCCCATACTAGGTTCAGTTTACTGCTACTAAAGACCCCATACTAGGTTCAGTTTACTGTTACTAAAGACCCCATACTAGGTTCAGTTTACTGCTACTAAAGACCCCATACTAGGTTCAGTTTACTGCTACCCTCCACTAAAGGCTCCATACTAGGTTCAGTTTACTGCTACCCTCCACTAAAGGCTCCATACTAGGTTCAGTTTATTGCTACCCTCCACTAAAGTCTCCATACTAGGTTCAGTGTTTTGCTGTGGAGTAGTGAAATGTTTAAATAGGAGAGTCCTGGGATATGATCCTGCTGACTGATTGGTCACACTTTCCCCGGACTGCTTGTCTGTACACACACACACACACACACACACACACACACACACACACACACACACACACACACACACACACACACACACACACACACACACACACACACACACACACACACACACACACACACACACACACACACACACACACACTGTCTGCGGGGCTGTGACTATGATGATGGATGCCCTGCCCTCTGTATATATAACCCTGCCCTGGCTAGTTAGCATGATTGCCATGGTCCAAGCTAGCAGTCATACCCTAAATATACCCCCAAAATAAATACTTCCAGATTCAACCCTCAACTGTTGTTTAGAAAGGCCTTAGCTTAGATCTGAGAGGGGAAAAGTCTAAAACCATTTGCTGTTGATATTACAGCAGCAGTTCTTAGCCTAAATCTCACAGGACAAAAATACAATGAAAACCGTTTGATGATGATGCAGAGAACATGTTTTAAATATCTCAGAGGGAAAAACCATTTGGTGGGCATGTGGTAGGTTTTCGTACGTGATCAGTGGGCTGATTTTGTGGATGTGGGCTGGTAGTTTTTAGTGTGGTCCTGTGGTAACCCTTCATCACCGTGGTAACGAGAAATCGTCATGATTTCTGTCCAAACTATGTTTTTCTGTCCCAACCCGACGGATACAGTTCGCGAGGTGTGTGTTATATTTTTGGGAGTTTGAATGAGGAAGATTCGGTAAACAGTGACCACAGGATGTGATGTAAAAGACTGAGAGGATGTGATGTCATGGAGAAGGCTTCCATCTGTAGTACAGAAATAATGTACAGAAATAATGTACAGAAATTATGTACAGAAATAATGTAAAGAAATAATATACAGAAATAATGAACAGAAATAATGGTGGAAAACTGTCAGGAAAGTACAGCTGTTAAAATGATTCCAGCAGCGCCTGTACCTTCCCTGTCTATTAACTCACCTTATCAACACCTGTACCTTCCCTGTCTATTAACTCACCTTATCAACACCTGTACCTTCCCTGTCTATTAACTCACCTTATCAACACCTGTACCTTCACCTTATCAACACCCTGTCTATTAACTCACCTTATCAACACCTGTACCTTCCCTGTCTATTAACTCACCTTATCAACACCTGTATCTTCCCTGTCTATTAACTCACCTTATCAACACCTGTACCTTCCCTGTCTGGCTTATGACACCTGTACCCTTCCCTATTAACTCACCTTATCAACACCTGTATCTTCTCTGTCTATTAACTCACCTTATCAACACCTGTGCCTTCCCTGTCTATTAACTCACCGTATCAACACCTGTACCTTCCCTGTCTATTAACTCACCTTATCAACACATGTACCTTCCCTGTCTATTAACTCACCTTATCAACACCTGTACCTTCCCTGTCTATTAACTCACCTTATCAACACCTGTATCTTCTCTGTCTATTAACTCACCTTATCAACACCTGTACCTTCCCTGTCTATTAACTCACCTTATCAACACCTGTATCTTCTCTGTCTATTAACTCACCTTATCAACACCTGTGCCTTCCCTGTCTATTAACTCACCGTATCAACACCTGTACCTTCCCTGTCTATTAACTCACCTTATCAACACATGTACCTTCCCTGTCTATTAACTCACCTTATCAACACCTGTATCTTCTATGTCTATTAACTCACCTTATCAACACCTGTACCTTCCCCATCTATTAACTCACCTTATCAACACCTGTATCTTCTCTGTCTATTAACTCACCTTATCAACACATGTATATTCTCTGTCTATTAACTCACCTTATCAACACCTGTATCTTCTCTGTCTATTAACTCACCTTATCAACACCTGTACCTTCCCTGTCTATTAACTCACCTTATAAACACCTGTATCTTCCCTGTCTATTAACTCACCTTATCAACACCTGTATCTTCCCTGTCTATTAACTCACCTTATCAACACCTGTACCTTCCCTGTCTATTAACTCACCTTATCAACACCTGTATCTTCTCTGTCTATTAAATCACCTTATCAACATCTGTACCTTCCCTGTCTATTAACTCACCTTATCAACACCTGTATCTTCTCTGTCTATTAACTCACCTTATAAACACCTGTATCTTCCCTGTCTATTAACTCACCTTATCAACACCTGTATCTTCCCTGTCTATTAACTCACCTTATCAACACCTGTACCTTCCCTGTCTATTAACTCACCTTGTTCTATTCCCTAATCATCAACACCTGTACCTTCCCTGTCTATTAACTCACCTTATCAACACCTGTACCTTCCTGTCTATTAACTCACCTTATCAACACCTGTACCTTCCCTGTCTATTAACTCACCTTATCAACACCTGTACCTTCCCTGTCTATTAACTCACCTTATCAACACCTGTACCTTCCCTGTCTATTAACTCACCTTATCAACACCTGTACCTTCCCTGTCTATTAACTCACCTTATCAACACCTGTATCTTCCCTGTCTATTAACTCACCTTATCAACACCTGTACCTTCCCTGTCTATTAACTCACCTTATCAACACCTGTACCTTCCCTGTCTATTAACTCACCTTATCAACACCTGTATCTTCTCTGTCTATTAACTCACCTTATCAACACCTGTGCCTTCCCTGTCTATTAACTCACCGTATCAACACCTGTACCTTCCCTGTCTATTAACTCACCTTATCAACACATGTACCTTCCCTGTCTATTAACTCACCTTATCAACACCTGTACCTTCCCTGTCTATTAACTCACCTTATCAACACCTGTATCTTCTCTGTCTATTAACTCACCTTATCAACACCTGTGCCTTCCCTGTCTATTAACTCACCGTATCAACACCTGTACCTTCCCTGTCTATTAACTCACCTTATCAACACATGTACCTTCCCTGTCTATTAACTCACCTTATCAACACCTGTACCTTCCCCATCTATTAACTCACCTTATCAACACCTGTACCTTCCCCATCTATTAACTCACCTTATCAACACCTGTACCTTCCCCATCTATTAACTCACCTTATCAACACCTGTATCTTCCCTGTCTATTAACTCACCTTATCAACACCTGTACCTTCCCTTTCTATTAACTCACCTTATCAACACCTGTACCTTCCCTGTCTATTAACTCACCTTATCAACACCTGTATCTTCTATGTCTATTAACTCACCTTATCAACACCTGTACCTTCCCCATCTATTAACTCACCTTATCAACACCTGTATCTTCTCTGTCTATTAACTCACCTTATCAACACCTGTACCTTCCCTGTCTATTAACTCACCTTATCAACACCTGTATCTTCCCTGTCTATTAACTCACCTTATCAACACCTGTACCTTCCCTGTCTATTAACTCACCTTATCAACACATGTATATTCTCTGTCTATTAACTCACCTTATCAACACCTGTATCTTCTCTGTCTATTAACTCACCTTATCAACACCTGTACCTTCCCTGTCTATTAACTCACCTTATAAACACCTGTATCTTCCCTGTCTATTAACTCACCTTATCAACACCTGTATCTTCCTGTCTATTAACTCACCTTATCAACACCTGTACCTTCCCTGTCTATTAACTCACCTTATCAACACCTGTATCTTCTCTGTCTATTAAATCACCTTATCCTTATCTATTAAACATCTGTACCTTCCCTGTCTATTAACTCACCTTATCAACACCTGTCACCTTCAACACCTGTATCTTCTATTAACTCACCTTATCAACACCTGTATCTTCTCTGTCTATTAACTCACCTTATCAACACCTGTACCTTCCCCATCTATTAACTCACCTTATCAACACCTGTACCTTCCTGTCTATTAACTCACCTTATCAACACCTGTACCTTCCCATCTATTAACTCACCTTATCAACACCTGTACCTTCCCTGTCTATTAACTCACCTTATCAACACCTGTATCTTCTCTGTCTATTAACTCACCTTATCAACACCTGTATCTTCTCTGTCTATTAACTCACCTTATCAACACCTGTATCTTCCCTGTCTATTAACTCACCTTATCAACACCTGTACCTTCCCCATCTATTAACTCACCTTATCAACACCTGTACCTTCCCTGTCTATTAACTCACCTTATCAACACCTGTACCTTCCCCATCTATTAACTCACCTTATCAACACCTGTACCTTCCCTGTCTATTAACTCACCTTATCAACACCTGTATCTTCTCTGTCTATTAACTCACCTTATCAACACCTGTATCTTCTCTGTCTATTAACTCACCTTATCAACACCTGTACCTTCCCTGTCTATTAACTCACCTTATCAACATCTGTACCTTCCCTGTCTATTAACTCACCTTATAAACACCTGTACCTTCCCTGTCTATTAACTCACCTTATCAACACCTGTATCTTCCCTGTCTATTAACTCACCTTATCAACACCTGTACCTTCCCTGTCTATTAACTCACCTTATCAACACCTGTATCTTCTCTGTCTATTAACTCACCTTATCAACATCTGTACCTTCCCTGTCTATTAACTCACCTTATCAACACCTGTACCTTCCCTGTCTATTAACTCACCTTATCAACACCTGTACCTCCCTGTCTATTAACTCACCTTATCAACACCTGTATCTTCCCTGTCTATTAACTCACCTTATCAACACCTGTATCTTCTCTGTCTATTAACTCACCTTATCAACACCTGTACCTTCCCCATCTATTAACTCACCTTATCAACACCTGTACCTTCCCTGTCTATTAACTCACCTTATCAACACCTGTATCTTCTCTGTCAATTAACTCACCTTATCAACACCTGTACCTTCCCTGTCTATTAACTCACCTTATCAACACCTGTATCTTCTCTGTCTATTAACTCACCTTATCAACACCTGTACCTTCCCTGTCTATTAACTCACCTTATCAACACCTGTACCTTCCCTGTCTATTAACTCACCTTATCAACACCTGTACCTTCCCTGTCTATTAACTCACCTTATCAACACCTGTACCTTCCCTGTCTATTAACTCACCTTATCAACACCTGTACCTTCCCCATCTATTAACTCACCTTATCAACACCTGTACCTTCCCTGTCTATTAACTCACCTTATCAACACCTGTACCTTCCCTGTCTATTAACTCACCTTATCAACACCTGTACCTTCCCTGTCTATTAACTCACCTTATCAACATCTGTACCTTCCCTGTCTATTAACTCACCTTATCAACACCTGTACCTTCCCTGTCTATTAACTCACCTTATCAACACCTGTACCTTCCCTGTCTATTAACTCACCTTATCAACACCTGTACCTTCCCTGTCTATTAACTCACCTTATCAACACCTGTACCTTCCCTGTGTAACGGCGTTCGTTTGTCGAAAGAGAGTCGGACCGAAAGCAGCGTGGTGCTTACTCATGTCTTTAATGAAACAAATGACGATACATGAAATAACTTAATAAATACAAAAACAACAAACGGAACGTGAAACCTAATACAGCCTGTCTGGTGAACACTAACACAGAGACAGGAACAATCACCCACGAAATACACAGTGAAACCCAGGCTAACCTAAATATGGTTCCCAATCAGAGACAACAAGAATCACCTGACTCTGACTCTGATCACCTGACTCTGTGTTGGAGGTGATGTCGTGTCCGGGTGGCAGTAGCGGAGCTACCGGTGAGTCCTCACACTTCTTCGGGCTCGTTGCGTTCTCATGCTTCATCAGGCTCGTCGGGTTCTCAACCTTCAGCCAGTTTGTCGGAATCTCAAGCCTTAGCCAGTTTGTCGGACTCTCAAGCCTTAGCCAGTTTGTCGGACTCTCAAGCCTTAGCCAGTTTGTCGGACTCTCAAGCCTTAGCCAGTTTGTCGGAATCTCAAACCTTAGCCAGTTTGTCGGACTCTCAAGCCTTAGCCAGTTTGTCGGAATCTCAAGCCTTAGCCAGTTTGTCGGACTCTCAAGCCTTAGCCAGTTTGTCGGAATCTCAAGCCTTAGCCAGTTTGTCGGAATCTCAAGCCTTAGCCAGTTTGTCGGAATCTCAAGCCTTAGCCAGTTTGTCGGAATCTCAAGCCTTAGCCAGTTTGTCGGAATCTCAAGCCTTAGCCAGTTTGTCAGAATCTCAAGCCTTAGCCAGTTTGTTGGAATCTCAAGCCTTAGCCAGTTTGTCGGAATCTCAAGCCTTAGCCAGTTTGTCGGAATCTCAAGCCTTAGCCAGTTTGTTGGAATCTCAACCTTAGCCAGTTTGTCAGACTCTCACGCATCAGCTGGCTCATAGGCTCCTACGCCTCGGCCGGCTCTTGAGGTTCTCACGCCTCAGCCGGTTCATCTGATTTTCGCTCTTCAGCTGAGGTGACCGGTCCGCTCCTGATCCCCGGGAACGTCCCCTTGGTTGGCGTCCTGAGACTGGAGTCGCGCTCCAGGGAGGGGGTACTCTCACGTATACTTCTTGTTTTGTATTATGTTCTCATTTATTTTTTTAAATGATACACTCCCTGAACTTGCTTTCCGATACCCAGTGCACACGTTACAACTAACTCACCTTGTTAACACCTGTACCTTCCCTATCTACTAACTCACCTTCTCAATGCCTATACTTTCCCTATCTATTAACTCACCTTTCCAATATTACGGCTTCACTCAGTTCTATCAGATAAAATATAAATGAAATACACTACTCATTCAAGGATTTTTCTTTATTTTGACTATTTTCTATAATAGTAGTAATAATAGTGAAGACATCAAAACTATGAAATAACACATATGGAATTATGTAGTAACCAAAAAAGTGTTCAACAAATCAAAATATATTTGAGATTCTTCAAATAGCCACCCTTTGCCTTGATGACAGCTTTGCACAACTGAGCAAGAGGACAAGTACATTTGAGTGTCTAGTTTGAGAAAACACCTCACAAGTCCTCAACTGGCAACAGTGAAGAGGTGACTCCGGGATGCTGGCCTTCTAGGCAGAGTTCTTCTGTCCAGTGTCTGTGTTCTTTTGCCCATCTTTATCTTTTCTTTTTATTGGCCAGTCTGAGATATGGCTTTTTCTTTGCAACTCTGCTTAGAAGGCCATTATCCCGGAGTCGCCTCTTCACTGTTGACGTTGAGACTGGTGTTTTGCGGGTACTATTTAATGAAGCTGCCAGTTGAGGACTTGTGAGCTGTCTGTTTCTCAAACTAGACACACTAATGTACTTGTCCTCTTGCTCAGTTGTGCACCGGGGCCTCCCACCCTTTCTATTCTGGTTAGAGCCAGTTTGCGCTGTTCTGTGAAGGGAGTAGTACACAGCCTTGTACAAGATCTTCAATTTCTTGGCAATTTCTCGCATGGAATAGCCTTCATTTCTTAAAACAAGAATAGACTGACGAGTTTCAAAAGAAAGATCTCTGTTTCTGGCGATTTTGAGCCTGTAATCGAACCCACAAATGCTGATGCTCCAGATACTCAACTAGTCCAAAGAAGGCCAGTTTTATTGCTTCTTTAATCAGTAAAACAGTTTTCAGCTTTGCTAACATAATTGCGAAAGGGTTTTCTAATGATCAATTAGCCTTTTAAAATGATACATTTGGATTAGCTAACACAATGTGCCATTGGAACACAGGAGCGATGGTTGCTGATACTGGGCCTCTGTACGCCTATGTAGATATTCCATAAAAAATCTGCCGTTTCCAGCTACAATAGTCATTTACAACATTAACAATGTCTACACTGTATTTCTGATCAATTTGATGTTATTTTAATGGACAGAAAATGTGCTTTTCTTTCAAAAACAAGGACATTTATAAGTGACCCCAAACTTTTGAACGGTAGTGTATATGAAAATAGTGTATATAAAAATGTGTTCACTCTGGATAGGAGACTGGTGTATAGGGCTTGAGAGAGAGCCCTCACCCCTGCCCTCCTACTGGCCCAGGGCCTTCTGCCTAACCCTTTAATTAGCCTCTCTGACAGGGAGTTACCCCAGGAGTAGACTGTTGTATGGTGCAGAGGACTTCTCCACTTTTTAAATTTGTGTAGTATTAGCTATTGAAATGGTATATTGCAATGTTTATGTGATCCATGTTCCTGCTGACAGAGTCATACATCCCCCCTATTTCTACAATCAGATTTGAAACCTAAGCCTAACCAATGCACACTTATACTATTCCCTTATACCTCATCTTAAATTAAGACCAAAAAGCAAAAGTTAGTTAATACATTTTTATGATTTTTCCAATTCTGACATTGTGGCTTGGTAACTAGTAGAAACCCAACAGGCCATTTTGTGATTTTATTTATTTATTTTATTTAACCTTTATTTAACTAGGCAAGTTAGTTAAGAACAATTTCTTATTTACAATGACGGCCTGCCAAAAGACCTCCTGGGGGGACGTGGGCTGGGATTAAAAATACAATTTTAAAAGATTATAAATATAGGACAAAACACACATCACGACAAGAGAGACAACAGAACACTACATAAAGAGAGACCTAAGACAACAACATAGCAAGGCATCAACACATGACAACACAACATGGTAGCAACACAACAAGGTAGCAGCACAAAACATGGTACAAACATTATTGGGCACAGACAACAGCGCAAAGCACAAGAAGTTGGAGACAACAATACATCACACAAAGCAGCCACAACTGTCAGTAAGATTGTCCATGATTGAGTCTTTAAATGAAGAGATTGAGATAAAACTGTCCAGTTTGAGTGTTTTGTTGCTGCTCGTTCCAGTCGCTAGCTGCAGCGAACTGAAAAGAGGAGCGACCCTGGGATGTGTGTGCTTTGGGGACCTTTAACAGAATGTGACAAGCAGAACAGGTGTCGTATGTGGAGGATGAGGGCTGCAGTAGGTATCTCAGATAGGGGGGAGTGAACAGGTGTTGTATGTGGAGGATGAGGGCTGCAGTAGGTGTCTCAGATAGGGGGGAGTGAACAGGTGTTGTATGTGGAGGATGAGGGCTGCAGTAGGTATCTCAGATAGGGGGGAGTGAACAGGTGTTGTATGTGGAGGATGAGGGCTGCAGTAGGTATCTCAGATAGGGGGGAGTGAACAGGTGTTGTATGTGGAGGATGAGGGCTGCAGTAGGTGTCTCAGATAGGGGGGAGTGAACAGGTGTTGTATGTGGAGGATGAGGGCTGCAGTAGGTATCTCAGATAGGGGGGAGTGAACAGGTGTTGTATGTGGAGGATGAGGGCTGCAGTAGGTATCTCAGATAGGGGGGAGTGAACAGGTGTTGTATGTGGAGGATGAGGGCTGCAGTAGGTATCTCAGATAGGGGGGAGTGAACAGGTGTTGTATGTGGAGGATGAGGGCTGCAGTAGGTATCTCAGATAGGGGGGAGTGAACAGGTGTTGTATGTGGAGGATGAGGGCTGCAGTAGGTATCTCAGATAGGGGGGAGTGAACAGGTGTTGTATGTGGAGGATGAGGGCTGCAGTAGGTATCTCAGATAGGGGGAAGGAGGCCTAAGAGGGTTTTATAAATACGCATCAACCATAGACATGACCAGTTTACAGAGTAGTGCAGTGATTTGTCCTATAAGGAGCATTGGTGGCAAATCTGGTGCCCGAATGGTACAGAACATCTAGCTGCTCGAGAGCACCCTTACCTGCCGATCTATAGATTACGTCTCCATAATCTAGCATGGGTAGGATGGCTATCTGAATCAAGGTTTGTTTGGCAGCTGGGGTGAAAGAGGAGCGATTACGATAGAGCAGTGGTTCCCAAACATTTTATAGTCCAGTACCCCTTCAAACATTCAACCTCCAGCTGAGTACCCCCTCTAGCACCAGGGTCAGCGCACCCTCAAATGTTGTTTTTTGCTATCATTGTAAGCCTGCCACACACACACTACACGATACATTTATTAAACATAACAATGAGCTCGTGGGACGTGTCAAAGAGCTCTTATGCGGTGCCTTGCAACAGTATTCATGCCCCTTGGCGTTTTTCCTATTTTGTTGCATTACAACCTGTAATTTAAATATAATTTTATTTGGATTTCATGTAACGGACATACACTAAATAGTACAAATTGTTGAAGTGAAATGAAAAATATTACTTGTTTCAAAAATGTCTAAAAAAATGTAAAGGGAAAAGTGGTAGGTGCATATGTATTCAGCTCCTTTGCTATGAAGCCCCTAAATAAGATCTGGTGCAACCAAGTACCTTTAGAACTCACATAATTAGTTAAATTAAGTCCACCTGTGTGCAATCTAAGTGTCACATGATCTGTCACATGATCTCAGTATACAGTTGAAGTCAGAAGTTTACATACACCTTACCCAAGTACATGCAAACTCAGTTTTTCACAATTCATGACATTTAATCCCATTACAAATTCCCTGTCCAAGGTCGGTTAGGATCACCACTTTATTTTAAGAATGTGAAATGTCATAATAATAATAGATAGAATGATTCATTTCAGATTTTATTTATTTCATCACATTCCCAGTGGGTCAGAAGTTAACATACACTCAATTAGTATTTGGTAGTGTTGCCTTTAAATTGTTTAACTTGGGTCAAAGGTTTCAGGTAGCCTCCCACAAGCTTCCCACAATACGTTTGGTGAACTTTGGCCCATTCCTCCTGACAGAGCTGGTGTAACTGAGTCAGGTTTGTAGGTCTCATTGCTCGCACAAGCTTTTTCAGTTCTGCCCACAAATTTTCTGTAGGTTTGAGGTCATGGCTTTGTGATGGCCACTCCAATACCTTGACTTTGTTGTCCTTAAGCCATTTTGACACAACTTGGGAAGTATGCTCAGGGTCATTGTTCATTTGGAAGACCCATTTGCGACCAAGCTTTAACTTCCTGACTAATGTTTTGAGATGTTGCTTCAATATATGCACATAATTTTCCTTTCTCATGATGCCAACGATTTTGTGATGTGCAACAGTCCCTCTTGCAGCAAAGCATCCCCACAACATGATGCTGCCACCCCCGTGCTTCACGGTTGGAATGGTGTTCCTTGGCTTGCAAGCCTCCCCCTTTTTCCTCCAAACATAACAATGGCCATTATGGGCTAACAGTTCAATTTTTGTTTCATTGGACCAAGGACATTTCTCCAAAAAGTACAATCTTTGTCCCCATGTGCAGTTGCAAACAGTAGTCTGGCTTTTTTTATGGCGGTTTTGGAGTAGTGGCTTCTTCCTTGCTGAGCGGCCTTAAAGGTTATTAAAAGTAAATTTGTGGAGTGGTTGTAAAATGAGTTTTAATGACTCCAACCTTAATGTATGTAAACTTCCAAATTCAACTGTACATAATATCTGCGTCCCAAATTACACCCTAGTTCTTAGTACATAGTGCACTACTTTTTACCAGAACCCTATGGGCCTTGGTCAAAAGTAATGCACTATATAGGGAATAGGTTTACGTCAATTTGCATCATTTCGCAAGTGGCTGAATCTCACTGGAGAAAGCATCCGAGCGAGGGAAACAGCGCCCCTCTGTCTCAGTATGTGTAGCCCATGTATCTGATGATTTCTGAACAGGGAAACAGCGCCCCTCTGTCTCAGTATGTGAAGCCCATGTATCTGATGCTGTCTGAACAGGGAAACAGCGCCCCCTCTGTCTCAGTGTGTGTAGCCCATGTATCTGATGCTGTCTGGAACAGGGAAACAGCGCCCCTCTGTCTCAGTATGTGAAGCCCATGTATATGATGCTGTCTGAACAGGGAAACAGCGCCCCTCTGTCTCAGTATGTGAAGCCCATGTATCTGATGCTGTCTGAACAGGGAAACAGCGCCCCCTCTGTCTCAGTGTGTGTAGCCCATGTATCTGATGCTGTCTGGAACAGGGAAACAGCGCCCCTCTGTCTCAGTATGTGTAGCCCATGTATCTGATGCTGTCTGAACAGGGAAACAGCGCCCCTCTGTCTCAGTATGTGTAGCCCATGTATCTGATGCTGTCTGAACATGGAAACAGCGCCCCTCTGTCTCAGTATGTGTAGCCCATGTATCTGATGCTGTCTGAACATGGAAACAGCGCCCCTCTGTCTCAGTATGTGAAGCCCATGTATTTGATGCTGTCTGAACATGGAAACAGCGCCCCTCTGTCTCAGTATATGAAGCCCATGTATCTGATGCTGTCTGAACATGGAAACAGCGCCCCTCTGTCTCAGTATGTGAAGCCCATGTATTTGATGCTGTCTGAACATGGAAACAGCGCCCCTCTGTCTCAGTATGTGAAGCCCATGTATTTGATGCTGTCTGGACAGGGAAACAGCGCCCCTCTGTCTCAGTATGTGAAGCCCATGTATTTGATGCTGTCTGGACAGGGAAACAGCGCCCCTCTGTCTCAGTATGTGAAGCCCATGTATCTGATGCTGTCTGAACAGGGAAACAGCGCCCCTCTGTCTCAGTATGTGAAGCCCATGTATCTGATGCTGTCTGAACAGGGAAACAGCGCCCCTCTGTCTCAGTATGTGAAGCCCATGTACCTGATGCTGTCTGAACAGGGAAACAGCGCCCCTCTGTCTCAGTATGTGAAGCCCATGTATCTGATGCTGTCTGAACAGGGAAACAGCGCCCCTCTGTCTCAGTATGTGAAGCCCATGTACCTGATGCTGTCTGAACAGGGAAACAGCGCCCCTCTGTCTCAGTCGCTTTGGATAAAAGCGTCTGCTAAATGGCATATATTATATTATATTAGTATGTGAAGCCCATGTATCTGATGCTGTCTGAACAGGGAAACAGCGCCCCTCTGTCTCAGTATGTGTAGCCCATGTATCTGATGCTGTCTGAACAGGGATACAGCGCCCCTCTGTCTCAGTATGTGAAGCCCATGTATCTGATGCTGTCTGAACAGGGAAACAGCGCCCCTCTGTCTCAGTATGTGTAGCCCATGTATCTGATGATTTCTGAACAGGGAAACAGCGCCCCCTCTGTCTCAGTGTGTGTAGCCCATGTATCTGATGCTGTCTGAACAGGGAAACAGCGCCCCCTCTGTCTCAGTATGTGAAGCCCATGTATATGATGCTGTCTGAACAGGGAAACAGCGCCCCTCTGTCTCAGTATGTGAAGCCCATGTATATGATGCTGTCTGAACAGGGAAACAGCGCCCCTCTGTCTCAGTATGTGTAGCCCATGTATCTGATGCTGTCTGAACATGGAAACAGCGCCCCTCTGTCTCAGTATGTGAAGCCCATGTATGTGATGCTGTCTGAACATGGAAACAGCGCCCCTCTGTCTCAGTATGTGAAGCCCATGTATCTGATGCTGTCTGAACAGGGAAACAGCGCCCCTCTGTCTCAGTATGTGAAGCCCATGTATCTGATGCTGTCTGGACAGGGAAACAGCGCCCCTCTGTCTCAGTATGTGAAGCCCAGGTATGTGATGCTGTCTGGACAGGGAAACAGCGCCCCTCTGTCTCAGTATGTGAAGCCCATGTATCTGATGCTGTCTGAACAGGGAAACAGCGCCCCTCTGTCTCAGTATGTGAAGCCCATGTACCTGATGCTGTCTGAACAGGGAAACAGCGCCCCTCTGTCTCAGTATGTGAAGCCCATGTATCTGATGCTGTCTGAACAGGGAAACAGCGCCCCTCTGTCTCAGTATGTGTAGCCCATGTATCTGATGCTGTCTGAACAGGGAAACAGCGCCCCTCTGTCTCAGTATGTGAAGCCCATGTATCTGATGCTGTCTGAACAGGGAAACAGCGCCCCTCTGTCTCAGTATGTGAAGCCCATGTATCTGATGCTGTCTGAACAGGGAAACAGCGCCCTCTGTCTCAGTATGTGAAGCCCATGTATCTGATGCTGTCTGAACAGGGAAACAGCGCCCCTCTGTCTCAGTATGTGAAGCCCATGTATCTGATGCTGTCTGAACAGGGAAACAGCGCCCCTCTGTCTCAGTATGTGAAGCCCATGTATCTGATGCTGTCTGAACAGGGAAACAGCGCCCCTCTGTCTCAGTATGTGAAGCCCATGTATCTGATGCTGTCTGAACAGGGAAACAGCGCCCCTCTGTCTCAGTATGTGAAGCCCATGTATCTGATGCTGTCTGAACAGGGAAACAGCGCCCCTCTGTCTCAGTATGTGAAGCCCATGTATCTGATGCTGTCTGAACAGGGAAACAGCGCCCCTCTGTCTCAGTATGTGAAGCCCATGTATCTGATGCTGTCTGAACAGGGAAACAGCGCCCCTCTGTCTCAGTATGTGAAGCCCATGTATCTGATGCTGTCTGAACAGGGAAACAGCGCCCCTCTGTCTCAGTATGTGAAGCCCATGGATCTGATGCTGTCTGAACAGGGAAACAGCGCCCCTCTGTCTCAGTATGTGAAGCCCATGTATCTGATGCTGTCTGGAACAAAAGAGTGTAACATGTTGCTGTCGTAGCGTTTGATTGATTGATGCCTGCAAGAATTTGATCTCCCTTAATAATAAAATAAAATAATAATTAGCCAACCAACGTTGAGCTCAGCTCAACTGTGGGTTGTCCTGGTACAGAAAATGTCCCCCAAGAGATTTGGCTTCACACCAATCAAATCACTACTTACGAAAAATGTAATTTTCAGGAACACTTGTGTTGATGTCCTGCAGCAGCTAGCTTGCTATATCAGCCCTTTCCTAAACCATGGAAGGAGATGGGGATTTGGACTTGTGGTTTTGACTTAATTCTTTGTTTGATGATCAATATGTATCCAGGTAGACTCACATTAACTCGCCTACTAACTTAGCTGGTTCATTGTTGGCAATGCGAGGAAATTAGGCTAGCAAGAATTTTAGCTAGGTAGCCTATGACAACAACAATTAAAAGTGTACTGTATGACAAAGACAAATACCGTTTTGCCAACATGAAAGAGAGGAGGATGGCAATTGCATTCAAGTAGCCTACAAGTAGGGTGAGTCAACATGTGTTGTTTTACTTGCGCACGCGCACACACACACACACACACACACACACACACACACACACACACACACACACACACACACACACACACACACACACACACACACACACACACACACACACACACACACACACACACACACACACACACACACACACACACACACACACACACACACACACACACACACACACACACACACACACAGAAATCAGTACCATGGACAGCCACATGATATTTAGTAACATTGGACTAAATTGTTTTCGGTATCTTTAAGTTGGTTTTTAGTGTATTAATCTAAGATAATATAATCTTATTGATTTGATGATGTTTAAATGTTTAAGTTGAATTGGTGCTGGAATAGAGGAGACAGTGCTCCTGTTGTCCTTGTGCTGACTTGCAGTAACTCTGTGGTTCTAAATCAATAGTTGTTTACTAAACTGTTGAAAACATGAACTTTGTCCTCTGACAAATCAATTGTACATTTCAATATTCTTCAATGTTCTGTTTTAGGACTACTATTGTTTTAACTATATATTCTACCTCTTGGTGATGTCATTCGGAAACACAATGTCAACTTTCATTGCTATGCTGACGACACATAGCTGTACATTCCGATGAAGCCCCAAAGTTGCCTACCCTGGAAGCCCGCGTTTCAGACAAAAGGAAGTGGATGGCGGCAAATGTTTTACTTTTAAACTCGGACAAAACAGAGATGCTTGTTCTAGGTCCCAAGAAACAAAGGGATCTGCTGTCGGATCTTACAATTAATCTTGATGGTGGTAAAGTTGTCTCAAATAATCACTGTGAAGAACCACAGCGTTACTGTCGACCCTGATCTCTCTTTTGACAAACATATCAAGAATATTTCAAGAACATATTTTTTCCATCTTCGTAACATTGCAGAAATCTGAAACTTTTTCTTAAAAAATTATGCTGAAAAACTAATCCATGCTTTTGTCACTTCTAGATTAAACTACTGCAATGCTCTACTCTCCGGCTACCTGGATAAAGTACTAAATAAACTTCAGTTAAACATGGCTGCTAGAATCTTGACTAGAACCAAACAATTAATCATATTACTCCAGTGCTAGCCTCTTTACACTGTCTTCCCGTTAAGGCTAGGGCTGATTTCAAGGTATTACTGCTAACCTACAAAGCATTACCTCGGCTTGCTCCTACCTATCTTTCAGATTTGGTCCTGCCGTACATACCTACACGTACGCTACGGTCACAAGACGCAGGCCTCCTAATTGTCCCTAGAATTTCTAAGCTAACAGCTGGAGGCAGGGCTTTCTTCTATAGAGTTACATTTTTCTGCCTGACCGGCTCCTCTCTACTGGGATTCTTTGCCTCTGACCTATTACGGGGGCTGAGTCACTGGTTTACTAGTGTTCTTTCATGCAGTCCTTAGGAGGGGTGTGTCACTTGAGTGGGTTGAGTCACAGACGTGATCTTCCTGTCCGTTTTTACGCCCCCTCAGACTTGTGCGGCGGAGGAGGTCTTTGTGGGCTATACTCAGCCGTGTCTCAGGGTGGTAGGTTGGTGCTCTGTTGATATCCCTCTAGTGGTATGGGGGCTGTGCTGTGGCAAAGTGGTTGGGGTTATATCCTACCTGGTTGACCCTGTCCGGGGGTATCATTGGACGGGGCCACAGTGTCTCCTGACCCCTCCTGTCTCAGCCTCCAGTATTTATGCTGCAGTAGTTTGTGTCGGGGGGCTAGGGTCAGTTTGTTATATCTGGAGTACTTCTCCTGTCCTATTCGGTGTCCTGTGTGAATCTAAGTGTGCGTTCTCTAATTCTCTCCTTCTTTCTTTCTCTCTCTCGGAGGACCTGAGCCCTAGGACCATGCCCCAGGACTACCTGACATGATGACTCCTTGCTGTCCCCAGTCCACCTGGCCATGCTGCTGCTCCAGTTTCAACTGACCTGAGCCCTAGGACCATACCCCAGGACTACCTGAGATGATGACTCCTTGTTGTCCCCAGTCCACCTGGCCATGCTGCTGCTCCAGTTTCAACTGTTCTGCCTTACTATTATTTGACCATGCTGGTCATTTATGAACATTTGAACATCTTGGCCATGTTCTGTTATAATCTCCACCCGGCACAGCCAGAAGAGGACTGGCCACCCCACATAGCCTGGTTCCTCTCTAGGTTTCTTCCTAGGTTTTGGCCTTTCTAGGGAGTTTTTCCTAGCCACCGTGCTTCTACACCTGCATTGCTTGCTGTTGGGGTGATTTGATTTGATGATATAGCGGCATGCCAGCGTCTCAGGCTTGACCTTCCTGGGTACCGGTCGGCGCTGCGGAAGCGAAGTGGCCTCGGGCCTTACTGAACCCCTCCCGGAGGTCCTGGTACTCCGCGGGAATGGCGGAGAGGTCCGGTGCATTCCTAACCCTAGCCTCAACCCTAGCCTCATTCCTAACCCTAGCCTCAACCCTAGCCTCATTCCTAACCCTAGCCTCAACCCAAGCCTCATTCCTAACCCTAGCCTCAATCCTAGCCCCATTCCTAACCCTAGCCTCAACCCTAGCCTCATTCCTAACCCTAGCCTCAATCCTAGCCCCATTCCTAACCCCAGCCTCAATCCTAGACTCATTCCTAACCCTAGCCTCAAACCTAGCCCCATTCCTAACCCTAACCTCAACCCTAGCCCCATTCCTAACCCTAGCCTCAACCCTAGCCTCATTCCTAACCCTAGTCTCAACCATAGCCCCATTCCTAACCCTAGCCTCAACCCTAGCCTCATTCCTAACCCTAACCTCAATCCTAGCCCCATTCCTAACCCTAGCCTCAACCCTAGCCTCATTCCTAACCCTAGCCTCAACCCTAGCCCCATTCCTAACCCTAGCCTCAATCCTAGCCCCATTCCTAACCCTAGCCTCAACCCTAGCCTCATTCCTAACCCTAACCTCAAACCTAGCCCCATTCCTAACCCTAGCCTCAACCCTAGCCTCATTCCTAACCCTAACCTCAATCCTAGCCCCATTCCTAACCCTAACCTCAACCCTAGCCCCATTCCTAACCCTAGCCTCAACCCTAGCCTCATTCCTAACCCTAACCTCAATCCTAGCCCCATTCCTAACCCTAACCTCAAACCTAGCCCCATTCCTAACCCTAACCTCAATCCTAGCCCCATTCCTAACCCTACTTCAGCATAGAAAGACATCCAGATTTGGAATTCTCTCTCTCTTTGGGTCCCACTTTATTATGCTAATTATGCTAAGGTTACAGGTAAGATTAGGGTTAGGTTTAGAATAAGGTTTAGAGTAAGGTTTAAGGTTAGGGTTAGGTTTAGAATAAGGTTTAGGGTAAGGTTTAAGGTTAGGGTTAGGTTTAGAATAAGGTTTAGAGTAAGGTTTAAGGTTAGGGTTATGTTTAGAATAAGGTTTAGGGTAAGGTTTAAGGTTAGGGTTAGGTTTAGAATAAGGTTTAGGGTAAGGTTTAAGGTTAGGGTTAGGTTTAGAATAAGGTTTAGAGTAAGGTTTAAGGTTAGGGTTAGGTTTAGAATAAGGTTTAGGGTAAGGTTTAAGGTTAGGGTTAGGTTTAGAATAAGGTTTAGGGTAAGGTTTAAGGTTAGGGTTAGGTTTAGAATAAGGTTTAGAGTAAGGTTTAAGGTTAGGGTTAGGTTTAGAATAAGGTTTAGGGTAAGGTCAGGTTAAGAAGGTTTAGGGCAGATTGGTGTCACACTGTTTCTCCATCCCTAGTAAACACAGCTGATTAATCAAATTAAATTCCTAACTGAAGATCATGATTAGGTGATTATTGGAGTCAGGTGTGTTAGCTGGGGCTGGGGCAAAACTGTGACACCAATCAGGCCCTGGAGGACTGGAATTGCCCACCTCTGGTTTGGGGTAAGGTTTAAAGTTAGGGTTAGGTTTAGGGTAAGGTTAGGGTTAGTAGACAGCCTCATCTCTTCTGGTAAGGTTCTCCACTAGATGTTGGAACATTGCTGCAGGGACACAAGAGCATTAGTGAAGTCGGGTACTGATGTTGGGAGATTAGGCCAGGCTCGCAGTCGGCGTTCCAATTCATCCCAAAGGTGTTCGATGGAGTTTAGGTCAGGGCTCTGTGCAGGCCAGTCAAGTTATTCCACACCGATCACAACAAACCACTTCTGTATGGACCTCACTTTGTGCATGGGGGCATTGTCATGCTGAAACAGGAAAGGGCCTTTCCCAAACTGTTGCCATAAAGTTGGAAGCACAGAATTGTATGGAATGTATAGAATGTAATTGTATGCAGTAGCATTAAGATTTCCCTTCATTGGAACTAAGGGGCCTAGCCTGAAACATGAAAAATAGCCCCAGACCATTATTCCTCCTCTACCAAACATTACAGTTACATTACAGGCACTATGCATTGGGGCAGGTAGCGTTCTCCTGACATCCGCCAAACCCGGATTCGTCTGTCGGACTGCCATATGGAATGCTTTTCCACTGCTCCAGAGTCCAATGACGGAGAGCTTTACACCATCCCAGCTGATGCTTGGCATTGCACATGGTGATCTTAGGCTTGTGTGTGGCTACATGGCCATCGAAACCCATTTCATGAAGCTCCTGACAAACAGTTATTGTGTTGACATTGCTTCCAGAGACAGTTTGGAACTCGGTAGTGAGTGTTGCAACCGAGGACAGATGGTTTTCACTCGCTGTGCGCTTCAGTGTCATGTATTGTCATGTATTGTCATGTCTTGTCCCTGTGCTTTCTCTTCTCTTCGTTTCCCCCTGCTGGTCTTATTAGGTTTCTTTCTCTCTCTCTATCCCTCTCTCTCTCTATCGTTCCGTTCCTGCTCCCAGCTGTTCCTCATTCACCTAACGACCTCGTTTACTCTCTCACACCTGTCCCCTATTTTGCCCTCTGATTAGGTCTCTATTACTCTCTCGGTTTCTGCCTCTGTCCTTGTCGGATTCTTGTTTGCTGTGTCCTTGTTCCGTCCTGTCGTGTTTTGCCTATTCATCAGATGCTGCGTGTGAGCAGGTGTCTCTGTCCGCTACGGCCTGCGCCTACCCGAAGGGACCTGCAGTCTGTTGCCGCTTATCCTGCAATTCTCCTCAACAACTAAAGAGGATTTATGTTTTCCCTGTTTGGACATTTCCTGTAAAGGATTGAGGATTATGTTTTCTCTGTTTGGACTTTAATAAACTCAGTTTCTGTTAAGTCGCTTTTGGGTCCTCACTCACCTGCATAACATTCAGCACTTAGCGATCCCATTCTATGAGCTTGTGTGGTCTACCACTTCACAGGTAAGCCTTTGTTTCTCCTATATGTTTCCACTTCACAGTAACAGCATTTACAGTTGACTGGGGCAGCTCTAGCAGGGCATAATTTGACGAACTGACTTGTTGTGAAGGTGGCATCCTATGACGGTGCCACATTGAAAGTCACTGAGCTATTCAGTAAGGCCATTCTGCTGCCAATGTTTGTCTTTTTTTGCTGTCTGCTTGATTTTAAATACCTGTCAGCAACAAGTGTGGCTGAAATAGCTAAATCCACTCATTTGAAGGGTGTCCACATACTTTTGTAGATATAGTGTACATAGCGCTGCCCCAGTGTTGACTTGTGGTAGTGCCCTGCAGAGGGCCTGTCTGATGTTGTGCTGTAAAGTTTCTGTTGGCATTCCATAGATTGTAGAGAGAAGCTTTTAGATTCCACACGTTCCACCAGATGATGGAGAGATAGGTGACACATACAGCCGGGGGTGGGGGGTGAGAGTGTAGAGAGAGAGAGAGTGAGGAGAGAGAAAGGAGAGGGAGAGAGAGAGAGAGAGAGGGGGAGAGAGAGAGAGGGGGAGAGAGAGAGAGGGGGAGAGAGAGAGAGAGATGGGAGAGAGAGAGAGAGAGAGAGAGGGAAGAGAGAGAGAGAGAGAGAGAGAGAGAGAGAGAGAGAGAGAGAGAGAGAGAGAGAGAGAGAGAGAGAGGGGAGAGAGAAGGGAGAGAGAAGGAGGAGAGAGAGAGAGAGAGAGAGAGGGGGGAGAAGGGGAGAGAGAAGAGGAGAGAGAGAGAGAGAGAGGGGGGAGAGAGAGAAGGGGAGAGAGAAGCGGAGAGAGAGAGAGAGAGAGAGGGGGAGAGAGAAGAGAGAGAGAGAGAGAGAGAGAGAGAGAGAGAGAGAGAGAGAGAGAGAGAGAGAGAGAGAGAGAGAGAGGGGGAGAGAAGGGGAGAGAGAAGGGGAGAGAGAGAGAGAGAGAGAGGGGGAGAGAGAAGGGGAGAGAGAAGGGGAGAGAGAGAGAGAGAGAGAGAGAGAGAGAGAGAGAGAGAGAGAGGGGGGAGAAGGGGAGAGAGAGAGAGAGAGAGAGAGGGGGGAGAGAAGGGGAGAGAGAAGGGGAGAGAGAGAGATAGAGAGAGAGAGAGGGGGGGAGAAGGGGAGAGAGAAGGGGAGAGAGAGAGAGAGAGAGAGGGAAGAGGGGGGAAGAGAAGGGGGAGAGAGAGAGGAGAGAGAGAGAGAGAGAGAGAGAGAGAGAGAGAGAGAGAGAGAGAGAGAGAGAGAGAAGAGAGAGAGAGAGAGAGAGAGAGAGAGAGAGAGAGAGAGAGAGAGAGAGAGAGAGAGAGAGAGAGAGAGAGAGAGAGAGAGAGAGAGAGAGAGAGATGAGAGAGAGAGAGGGGAGAGAAGGGGAGAGAGAGAGAGAGGGGGGGAAGGGGGGGAGAGAGAGGGGGAGAGAAGGGAGAGAGAGAGAGAGAGAGAGAGAGAGAGAGAGAGAGAGAGAGAGAGAGAGAGAGAGAGAGAGAGAGAGGGGGGGAGAAGGGGAGAGAGAAGAGGAGAGAGAGAGAGGGGGGGGGAGAGAGAGAGAGAGAGGGGGAGAGAGAGAGATGAGAGATGGTTTTTGGTCAGATTCTCAGTCAAGGAGTGGCAGTGAGTAATGAGGAAATAATAGGATAGGGATTGTGACCCCTGGCTAGAGTTCACTATGTCTACTGTCTGTGACAATTTGTGCTGTATGTGTTCATGTCTATATTCATAATGTCTTCTGTCTATGTCCAGGGCATCCCTTCCATGACTCAGTTCTTTATCTAATGCAGTAAGAATCTAATGACCAATACAGAACTGTGACTGCAGGCTGCTGAGCTTGACTACAAACCCACACTGACTGGGGGGTGTAAGTACGTGTGAAATATTTTCCTGTCTCTCTCTCTCTCTCTCTCTCTCTCTCTCTCTCTCTCTCTCTCTCTCTCTCTCTCTCTCTCTCTCTCTCTCTCTCTCTCTCTCTCTCTCTCTCTTTCTCTCTCTCAGGTATTCCTCCCATTCCCCATTGATCTGCCACCTCCACCAGGTCTGTTATGAAACATAGGCCCAAGTAGGAAATCAAATCAAGATTGGTAGATGGGACAAAGTGCTCAGGCTATTACATCACACTGAAGCTACCTCACCCAGGAATGTATGTGTGTGTCTGCGCGTATGCGCGTGCATGTATGTGTGTGTGTGTGTGTGTGTGTGCGTGTGTGTGTGTGTGTGTGTGCATATGGGTGATCTAGAAGACAGGAACAGACTGGAACATGTACATCACTCCCCCCCCCCCCCCCAGTGTGACTTCATTTCCTGGGTATACCATGGACCTGAGCGAGACGACACTAATCTAGACCAATACTTTCCATACCATCGTAAATTACAACATCAAGTGGTTAATCCATTACCAATTGAAATGCTGAGGCATCAGATTTATGTAGACACTCAGGTATGTGATAAACATGTTGCCTTTAGCTAGGGATTTTACTTTGTGATTGAGTAAAAGAGAGGCCCAGCCAAAGTCACTACAACCAAATGTGGTTGGCTATTCTGTTGAGTAATTTGTAGTCTGATAACCTCTAGAAATATTTTACAGAGAGGACTTGAGGGGGTAAAGTGAGGCAACACTGTGAGCTGATATGAAATCAGATAGTCAGGTAGAGGCAGTCAGGTAGAGGTAGTCAGGTAGAGGCTGTCAGGTAGAGGTAGTCAGGTAGAGGCAGTCAGGTAAAGACAGTCAGGTAGAGTTAGTCAAGTAAAGGCAGTCAGGTAGAGGTAATCAGGTAGAGGTAGTCAGGTAGAGGTAGTCAGGTAGAGGAAGTCAGGTAGAAGCAGTCGGGTAGAGGCAGTCAGGTAGAGGCAGTCAGGTAGAGGCAGTCAGGTAGAGACAGTCAGGTAGAGGAAGTCAGGTAGAGGCAGTCAGGTAGAGGTAGTCAGGTAGAGGCAGTCAGGTAAAGACAGTCAGGTAGAGTTAGTCAAGTAAAGGCAGTCAGGTAGAGGTAGTCAGGTAGAGGTAGTCAGGTAGAGGTAGTCAGGTAGAGGAAGTCAGGTAGAAGCAGTCGGGTAGAGGCAGTCAGGTAGAGGCAGTCAGGTAGAGGCAGTCAGGTAGAGACAGTCGGGTAGAGGCAGTCGGGTAGAGGCAGTCGGGTAGAGGCAGTCGGGTAGAGGCAGTCGGGTAGAGGCAGTCGGGTAGAGGCAGTCAGTTAGAGGTAGTCAGGTAAAGGCAGTCAGGTAGAGGCAGTCAGGTAGAGGCAGTCAGGTAGAGGTAGTCAGGTAGAGTTGGACAGGTGTGACTTGCCTACCACACCAGGTAGCACCTGAAGGGCACAGTTATTTTTACAATCAATCATTTACATAGGCCTTTACTTACAAATACATCAGTAATGACTTTAAATTCTTCAAGAACTTGTCTATTTCCCAGTCAATGTCAGCTGAAAACAACAGAAAAAGAGAAGTTTATGTTAGTGTCACTCCCCCTCAATCAGTGGAGGATTCCGATAGGTTGGTTTGTTGGTATACGTGTCGGTTGCTAGGTGATGAAATGATAGCCGGAAGGCAATAGTCCAGTGTTTCTCAATCTCTCCCTCCTCCTTCATCCACACACTCCCTCACTCAGCTTCTGTCACCCAGGTCCACTCATACAGTACCGACATATCCCAACATGTCCATGTTCCCCAGGAAATAAGACAAATATGGGCATGTCAGGGGAGAACAGGTAAAGTGCCAGACAGGTAAGGTAGGTTCCTCTCTAACTGCTTGTCTCTACTGTCATGTAGTTTAGACTGAGGAACCGGGTCTGGATTGCTCCAGCTAGATCTATAGTTAGATCTATAGTTAGATCTCTAGTTTGATCTCAAGTTTGATCTCTAGTTTGATCTCTAGTTTTATCTCTAGTTAGATCTATAGTTAGATCTCTAGTTAAATCTCTAGTTAGATCCTAGTTAGATCTCCAGTTAGATCTCTAGTTAGATCTCTAGTTAGATCTCTGTTAGATCTCCAGTTAGATCTCTAGTTAGATATCCAGTTAGATCTATAGTTAGATCTCTAGTTAGATCTCCAGTTAATCTATATTTAGATCTCTAGTTAGATGTCTAGTTAAATCTGTAGTTAGATCTTTAGTTAGCTCTCTAGTTAGATCTCTAGTTAGATCTATAGTTAGATCTATAGTTAGCTCTCTAGTTAGATCTCTAGTTAAATATCTTGATATATCTCTAGTTAGATCTATAGTTAGCTCTCTAGTTAGATCTATAGTTAGATCTCTAGTTAGAACTCTAGTTAGATCTATAGTTAGCTCTCTAGTTAGATCTATAGTTAGATATCTAGTTAGATCTGTAGTTAGATCTATAGTTCGATCTATAGTTAGCTCTCTAGTTAGATTTCTAGTTAAATCTATAGTTAGATCTATAGTTAGGTCTATAGTTAGATCTCCAGTTAATCTATAGTTAGATCTCTAGTTAAATCTCTAGTTAGATGTCTAGTTAGATGTCTAGTTAGATCTCCAGTTAATCTATAGTTAGATCTATAGTTAGATATCTAGTTAGATCTCCAGTTAATCTATATTTAGATCTCTAGTTAGATCTCCAGTTAGATGTCTAGTTAGATCTCTAGTTAGATCTCCAGTTAGATCTCTAGCTGTATCTCCAGTTAGATGTCTAGTTAGATCTATAGTTAGATCTCCAGTTAATCTATATTTAGATCTCTAGTTAGATGTCTAGTTAGATCTCTAGTTAGATCTCCAGTTAATCTATAGTTAGATCTCTAGTTAGATCTCCAGTTAGATCTCTAGTTGTATCTCCAGTTAGATGTCTAGTTAGATCTATAGTTAGATCTCCAGTTAGATCTCTAGCTGTATCTCCAGTTAGATGTCTAGTTAGATCTATAGTTAGATCTCCAGTTAATCTATAGTTAGATCTCTGGTTAGATCTCCAGTTAGATCTCTAGCTATATCTCCAGTTAGATCTCTAGTTAGATCTCTAGTTAGATATCCAGTTAATCTCTAGTTAGATCTCTAGTTAGATCTCCAGTTACAGTAGATCTCCGATTAGATCTCTAGTTAGATCTCCAGTTAATCTCTAGTTAGATCTCTAGTTAGATCTATAGTTAAATCTCTAGTTAAATCTGTAGTTAGATCTCTAGTTAGCTCTCTAGTTAGATCTATAGTTAGATCTCTAGTTAGATCTATAGTTAGCTCTCTAGTTAGATCTCTAGTTAAATATCTTGTTATATCTCTAGTTAGATCTATAGTTAGCTCTCTAGTTAGCTCTCTAGTTAGATCTATAGTTAGCTCTCTAGTTAGATCTATAATTAAATCTATAGTTAGATATCTAGTTAGATCTGTAGTTAGATCTATAGTTCGATCCATAGTTAGCGCTCTAGTTAGATTTCTAGTTATATCTATAGTTAGATCTATAGTTAGGTCTATAGTTAGATCTCCAGTTAATCTATAGTTAGATCTCTAGTTAAATCTCTAGTTAGATGTCTAGTTAGATCTCTAGTTAGATCTCTAGTTAGATCTCCAGTTAGATCTCTAGTTAGATCTCAAGTTAGATCTCCAGTTAATCTCTAGTTATATCTCTAGTTAGATCTCCAGTTAGATCTGTAGTTAGATCTCTAGTTAGATCTCTGGTTAGATCTCCAGTTAGATCTCTCGTTAGATCTCCAGTTAGATCTGTAGTTAGATCTCTCGTTAGATCTCTGGTTAGATCTCCAGTTAGATCTGTAGTTAGATCTCTAGTTAGATCTCCAGTTAGATCTGTAGTTAGATCTCTGGTTAGATCTCTGGTTAGATCTCTGGTTAGATCTGTAGTTAGATCTCTCGTTAGATCTCTGGTTAGATCTCTGGTTAGATCTGTAGTTAGATCTCTCGTTAGATCTCTGGTTAGATCTCTGGTTAGATCTGTAGTTAGATCTCTCGTTAGATCTCTGGTTAGATCTCTGGTTAGATCTCTGGTTAGATCTCTGGTTAGATCTCTGTAGTTAGATCTCTCGTTAGATCTCTGGTGAGATCTCTGGTTAGATCTCCAGTTAGATCTGTAGTTAGATCTCTAGTTAGATCTCCAGTTAATCTCTAGTTAGATCTCTGGTTAGATCTCTAGTTAGATCTCTAGTTAAATCTGTAGTTAGATCTCCAGTTAGATCTGTAGTTAGATCTCTCGTTAGATCTCTGGTTAGATCTCCAGTTAGATCCTGTATCCAGAGGCAGGTAAACCACAGCAGCAAGACAAGATCAGATTGCAATGAAAAAGAAGACGTGAAAACATAGCAGACATTCGCTTTCTGCTAAAGTAATGTCTCATTGATGTACTACCACGTAATAACCCTAATAACCTAATCCACCGGTTTACTACCTGTGATAGAAAAATCTGGGTATTGGTAGTCATCTCTGGTGTGTAGGTCACGTCTCTAGACTGGTCTACATGACCACCCATCCCTGTCTGTCTCCTGTCTGTCTGTGTCCTCTCATCCACATTACAGAACATGACCACACATACCCGTCTGTCTCCTGTCTGTCTGTGTCCTCTCATCCACATTACAGAACATGACCACACATCCCTGTCTGTCTCCTGTCTGTCTGTGTCCTCTCATCCACATTACAGAACATGACCACCCATCCCTGTCTGTCTCCTGTCTGTCTGTGTCCTCTCATCCACATTACAGAACATGACCACCCATCCCTATCTGTCTCCTGTCTGTCTGTGTCCTCTCATCCACATTACAGAACATGACCACACATCCCTGTCTGTCTCCTGTCTGTCTGTGTCCTCTCATCCACATTACAGAACATGACCACCCATCCCTGTCTGTCTCCTGTCTGTCTGTGTCCTCTCATCCACATTACAGAACATGACCACCCATCCCTGTCTGTCTCCTGTCTGTCTGTGTCCTCTCATCCACATTACAGAACATGACCACACATCCCCGTCTGTCTCCTGTCTGTCTGTGTCTTTTAACGCAACGTAACGTAAACAACATTGCTAGCTAGCCAGCCAGCTAGCCCCCGAATAGCAGCACTGCAGAAACTATTACACTCAACGGAACGACTTGATTAGTGTAGTGTCAACAACGCAGCCACTGCCAGCTAGCCTACAAAGTCAACAACGCAGCCACTGCTAGCTAGCCTACTTCAGCAGTACTGTATCATTTTAATCATTTTAGTCAATAAGATTCTTGCTACGTAAGCTTAACTTTCTGAACATTCGAGACGTGTAGTCCACTTGTCATTCCAATCTCCTTTGCATTAGCGTAGCCTCTTCTGTAGCCTGTCAACTATGTGTCTGTCTATCCCTGTTCTCTCCTCTCTGCACAGACCATACAAACGCTCCACACCGCGTGGCCGCGGCCACCCTAATCTGGTGGTCCCAGCGCGCACGACCCACGTGGAGTTCCAGGTCTCCGGTAGCCTCTGGAACTGCCGATCTGCGGCCAACAAGGCAGAGTTCATCTCAGCCTATGCCTCCCTCCAGTCCCTCGACTTCTTGGCACTGACGGAAACATGGATCACCACAGACAACACTGCTACTCCTACTGCTCTCTCTTCGTCCGCCCACGTGTTCTTGCACACCCCGAGAGCTTCTGGTCAGCGGGGTGGTGGCACCGGGATCCTCATCTCTCCCAAGTGGTCATTCTCTCTTTCTCCCCTTACCCATCTGTCTATCGCCTCCTTTGAATTCCATGCTGTCACAGTTACCAGCCCTTTCAAGCTTAACATCCTTATCATTTATCGCCCTCCAGGTTCCCTCGGAGAGTTCATCAATGAGCTTGATGCCTTGATAAGCTCCTTTCCTGAGGACGGCTCACCTCTCACAGTGCTGGGCGACTTTAACCTCCCCACGTCTACCTTTGACTCATTCCTCTCTGCCTCCTTCTTTCCACTCCTCTCCTCTTTTGACCTCACCCTCTCACCATCCCCCCTACTCACAAGGCAGGCAATACGCTCGACCTCATCTTTACTAGATGCTGTTCTTCCACTAACCTCATTGCAACTCCCCTCCAAGTCTCCGACCACTACCTTGTATCCTTTTCCCTCTCGCTCTCATCCAACATCTCCCACACTGCCCCTACTCGGATGGTATCGCGCCGTCCCAACCTTCGCTCTCTCTCCCCCGCTACTCTCTCCTCTTCCATCCTATCATATCTTCCCTCTGCTCAAACATTCTCCAACCTATCTCCTGATTCTGCCTCCTCAACCCTCCTCTCCTCCCTTTCTGCATCCTTTGACTCTCTATGTCCCCTATCCTCCAGGCCGGCTCGGTCCTCCCCTCCCGCTCCGTGGCTCGACGACTCATTGCGAGCTCACAGAACAGGGCTCCGGGCAGCCGAGCGGAAATGGAGGTCGCCTCCCTGCGGACCTGGCATCCTTTCACTCCCTCCTCTCTACATTTTCCTCCTCTGTCTCTGCTGCTAAAGCCATTTTCTACCACTCTAACTTCCAAGCATCTGCCTCTAACCCTAGGAAGCTCTTTGCCACCTTCTCCTCTCTCCTGAATCCTCCTCCCCCTCCCGCCCCTCCTCCCTCTCTGCAGATGACTTCGTCAACCATTTTGAAAAGAAGGTCGACGACATCCGATCCTCGTTTGCTAAGTCAAACGGCACCGCTGGTTCTGCTCACACTGCCCTACCCTGTGCTCTGACCTCTTTCTCCCCTCTCTCTCCAGATGAAATCTCGCGTCTTGTGACGGCCAGCCGCCCAACAACCTGCCCGCTTGACCCTAACCCCTCCTCTCTTCTCCAGACCATTTCCGGAGACCTTCTCCCTTACCTCACCTCGCTCATCAACTCATCCCTGACCGCTGGCTACGTCCCTTCCGTCTTCAAGAGAGCGAGAGTTGCACCCCTTCTGAAAAAACCTACACTCGATCCCTCCGATGTCAACAACTACAGACCAGTATCCCTTCTTTCTTTTCTCTCCAAAACTGTTGAACGTGCCGTCCTTGGCCAGCTCTCCCGCTATCTCTCTCTGAATGACCTTCTTGATCCAAATCAGTCAGGTTTCAAGACTAGTCATTCAACTGAGACTGCTCTTCTCTGTATCATGGAGGCGCTCCGCACTGCTAAAGCTAACTCTCTCTCCTCTGCTCTCATCCTTCTAGACCTATCGGCTGCCTTCGATACTGTGAACCATCAGATCCTCATCTCCACCCTCTCCGAGTTGGGCATCTCCGGCGCGGCCCACGCTTGGATTGCGTCCTACCTGACAGGTCGCTCCTACCAGGTGGCGTGGCGAGAATCTGTCTCCTCACCACGCGCTCTCACCACTGGTGTCCCCCAGGGCTCTGTTCTAGGCCCTCTCCTATTCTCGCTATACACCAAGTCACTTGGCTCTGTCATAACCTCACATGGTCTCTCCTATCATTGCTATGCAGACGACACACAATTCATCTTCTCCTTTCCCCCTTCTGATGACCAGGTGGCGAATCGCATCTCTGCATGTCTGGCAGACATATCCGTGTGGATGACGGATCACCATCTCAAGCTGAACCTCGGCAAGATGGAGCTGCTCTTCCTCCCGGGGAAGGACTGCCCGTTCCATGATCTCGCCATCACGGTTGACAACTCCATTGTGTCCTCCTCCCAGAGCGCTAAGAACCTTGGCGTGATCCTGGACAACACCCTGTCGTTCTCAACTAACATCAAGGCGGTGGCCCGTTCCTGTAGGTTCATGCTCTACAACATCCGCAGAGTACGACCCTGCCTCAAAAAGGAAGCGGCGCAGGTCCTAATCCAGGCACTTGTCATCTCCCGTCTGGATTACTGCAACTCGCTGTTGGCTGGGCTCCCTGCCTGTGCCATTAAACCCCTACAACTCATCCAGAACGCCGCAGCCCGTCTGATGTTCAACCTTCCCAAGTTCTCTCACGTCACCCCGCTCCTCCGCTCTCTCCACTGGCTTCCAGTTGAAGCTCGCATCCGCTACAAGACCATGGTGCTTGCCTACGGAGCTGTGAGGGGAACGGCACCTCAGTACCTCCAGGCTCTGATCAGGCCCTACACCCAAACAAGGGCACTGCGTTCATCCACCTCTGGCCTGCTCGCCTCCCTACCACTGAGGAAGTACAGTTCCCGCTCAGCCCAGTCAAAACTGTTCGCTGCTCTGGCCCCCCAATGGTGGAACAAACTCCCTCACGACGCCAGGACAGCGGAGTCAATCACCACCTTCCGGAGACACCTGAAACCCCACCTCTTTAAGGAATACCTAGGATAGGATAAGTAATCCTTCTCACCCCCCCCCCCCCCCCTTTAAGATTTGTTCTACTGGATGTCATAAGGTGAAGGCACCAATTTGTAAGTCGCTCTGGATAAGAGCGTCTGCTAAATGACTTAAATGTAAATGTAAATGTCCTCTCATCCACATTACAGAACATGACCACACATCCCTGTCTGTCTCCTGTCTGTCTGTGTCCTCTCATCCACATTACAGAACATGACCACACATCCCCGTCTGTCTCCTGTCTGTCTGTATCCTCTCATCCACATTACAGAACATGACCACCCATCCCCGTCTGTCTCCTGTCTGTCTGTGTCCTCTCATCCACATTACAGAACATGACCACACATCCTTGTCTGTCTCCTGTCTGTCTGTATCCTCTCATCCACATTACAGAACATGACCACACATCCCCGTCTGTCTCCTGTCTGTCTGTGTCCTCTCATCCACATTACAGAACATGACCACACATCCTTGTCTGTCTCCTGTCTGTCTGTATCCTCTCATCCACATTACAGAACATGACCACACATCCCTGTCTGTCTCCTGTCTGTCTGTGTCCTCTCATCCACATTACAACAATCACACACACTGGAAAGTACTGTCCAGCATATTGCTGACATTTTACTCCAAATAATCCTTATCATTGTTTTTTTCCTCTCTGGTTTTATCAAATGGGCCAGCCCATTCCACCCACACTGGGGTGGGATTTTCCAATCAGCCCCACCCCACCATTGGCCCACAACGAACACACAGGGTCTGGCGTGTGTGTGTGTGTGTGTGTGTGTGTGTGTGTGTGTGTGTGTGTGTGTGTGTGTGTGTGTGTGTGTGTGTGTGTGTGTGTGTGTGTGTGTGTGTGTGTGTGTGTGTGTGTGTGTGTGTGTGTGTGTGTGTGTGTGTGTGTGTGTGTGAAATGTTTGGAGCTTCAATCCCCGTTTTGGAGCTTCAATCCCCGTTGTTAGATTTGTGGGTTCAGTTATTTTAGTGATTGGACCTGGGCTGATAGTTCCTATAGGAACAGAGACCAATGACCAATATGTGGTGCTCTTTGTTTCTGCCTGTATTAAAATCATCTCTGTCTGTCCTGATGCCCCTGGTGATACCTCCAGAGACGAGGCCTGACAGGGCGTGTCTCTGTCTGTGTTGGCTGACTGAGGGAGCTCCTGTCTGGGTCTGACATTGAGCAATGCCCTGGATGTTCAACACCACCTCCACAGTCAGTCACCCAGGCAGTGTGTTAGTGAGGTGTGTCTGGTGGTTTATTAAGCCTGTGTGTATTCAAGGTGTGTGTGTTTGTGTCTTGCAGCCTTTCTGATCTTACCCACTTCCGAACTTACTACGGTAAACTTTCACCCAGTCTGTCCGTCTAACACACCTACAATGCATAGTATGCTTACAGACACCTACAATACATAGTATGCTTACAGACACCTACAATACATAGTATGCTTACAGACACCTACAATACATAGTATGCTTACAGACACCTACAATGCATAGTATGCTTACAGACACCTACAATGCATAGTATGCTTACAGACACCTACAATACATAGTATGCTTACAGACACCTACAATGCTATGTGCGTCTGGGTCCCTGTATCATCCATGTGAGAGGGAGTGCACTTTAACTATCTACTCCAACCAGTAGCTATGACTACAATAAACATTTTTGATCATGAGACAGAGCCTGGGCGCGAACCCAGAGTCTCTGGTGGCACAGCTAACGCTGTGATGCAGTGCCGTAGACCACTGCGCCACCCGGGAGAAAATCATCATCTTTTAATCACCAGAATATCTGAGTCTGATACATTCCATTTACGTCCTAGTCAGACCAGACCAACACACATCTGGAGAAGGTCTTTCACCAGACTAGAACAACACACATCTGGAGATGGTCTTTCACCAGACCAGACCAACACACATCTGGAGAAGGCCTTTCACCTGGTGTTTCCACCACTAACGCATCACAGGTGTGTGTGTCTTAGTCTCTGCGTGTCTCTGCCAGGTGTTCACACGCACGCACGCACACACACGCACGCACGCACGCACGCACGCACGCACGCACGCACGCACGCACACACACACACACACACACACACACACACACACACACACACACACACACACACACACACACACACAGAGACACACAGAGACACACACGCACACACACACACACACACACACACACACACACACACACACACACACACACACACACACACACACACACACACACACACACACACACACACACACACACACACACACACACACACACACACATAGACACACACGCACACACGCACACGCCATGACACACCCTACTGTTCAACTCTCTCATTAGTTAAGCAGTCTACCACAACATAGCTCACAGTAACAAGGTCCCTAATGGTTTGAATTAGGATCTGGTTATAGTTCTAGGAGCCTTTAACATGTGGTTGGAGCTGGAAAAGAGGCAACTACAAGCCACTCTGGACAAGAGCATCTGCTAAATGACTAACATGTAGTACAAATGGAACTGTTGGCTATAATATGTCTGTAATAGCAGTTTTACTATGTGTCATTACTACGCTGAGTCAACTGAAGAAGAAAAAACATAATCATTGAGATACTGTTTACTGCACGAGTGCGACGGTGTTTTTTCACAAAAGGCTGACACCAAGGGAGAATCTCAATAGCATTTCTTCACATCCTGTCTCCTCGCCCCCGTAAAAACCCATTGGATGAGAAAGTCAGTCCCCTCTGACCTTGTCCTCCAATGAGTTTTGAGAAGGAGGTGAAGAGAGAGTACGCGAGGAGTCAAGGAAATGCAGTTTAGAATCTCCCCGATATCGACTACTTCAGAAGCTGTGACGTTCCACAGCTGCAGTGTATGATGCCCCCAAGTGGGGAAATGGGGAAGCTCAAAATAAACACCTATCAGTAATATTCTGTCTATTCTGGGAGATCCTAGAGAGCAGGTACTTAAAGCTGATGATTTAGGCTTGGTTTCAATTGGATCATGGAAGATCCTCCCTACCGTGCGATTACACAGGCTTCCGCGGAGACTGCATTCACGTAAAAGCTGCACATGTCGGCTCAATCGGAAATGACCATTACTTTTCAATTGCGCTGTTACGCAGATCTTCTGCGGTCCGGATTGGATCTATTCCTTAGAAACGGAAGTGTAAAGATCTGAGCAAAATGTTATCCTTTACACTTTAAGACATGGGTATAAGACAACTGCAAATGAATGATGAGTGATGTAGTGTGTGTGTAATGTTATTGGGTTAACAGAATCAAGATTTGTGTAGTTGACATGGCATTGCTATCCAGGGAAAAGGATAACACCTGCTATTCAGGGCTAATGCAACATTCCCAGAGTAGAATGAAAACAGCTGCAGTATGATGTCATCTCTGAACTGTAGTGTTCTGTCATCCTCTTAACCTCTCCCATGGCTGCACTTCTTCTCCTCACCACTAGATGGCAGTCAAAGCCCAGAGAGATGGACCGCAGGGCAGGCATGACCTGTGTGTGTGTGTGTGTGTGTGTGTGTGTGTGTGTGTGTGTGTGTGTGTGTGTGTGTGTGTGTGTGTGTGTGTGTGTGTGTGTGTGTGTGTGTGTGTGTGTGTGTGTGTGTGTGTGTGTGTGTGTGCGTGTTTGTTGATGAGTACTATTGAGTGGGTGGAGTATTAAAAACAGTCCCTGTTGAAGCTTATTGCAGTAAGGCCAGGAGTTTCTCTTGGTCAGGTCACATGGTCATTAGGGACCAGACATTGGGTGTGTTGTTCTGCGCAGGCGTTGCTGATGCAGATCTTCCAAGGCCTGGATATGTATTTTACATCATTACGTTAGAGCAATCTGGTGGCCGACGGCACAATCATGACGTGGCACGCAACCATTGGTTGATCCATGCAATGTGCAGGGGAGATCGACCCTTCTCTTGGTCAAGCCACATGGTCTGGAAAAACTCCAGGTGTTGGATTGAATCCCAGCCTACAGTATACAGTGGGGCAAAAAAAGTTTAGTCAGCCACCAATTGTGCAAGTTCTCCCACTTAAAAATATGAGAGAGGCCTGTAATTTTCAACATAAGTACACTTCAACTATGAAAGACAAAATGAGAAAAGAAATCCAGAAAATCACATTGTAGGATTTTTTATGAATTCATGTGCAAATTATGGTGGAAAATAAGTATTTGGTCAATAACAAAAGTTTATTTCAATCATTTGTTATATACCCTTTGTTGGCAATGACAGAGGTCAAACGTTTTCTGTAAGTCTTCACAAGGTTTTCACACACTGTTGCTGGTATTTTAGCCCATTCCTCCATGCAGATCTCCTCTAGAGCAGTGATGTTTTGGGGGTGTTGCTGGGCAACACGGACTTTCAACTCCCTCCAAAGATTTTCTATGGGATTGAGATCTGGAGACTGGCTAGGCCACTCCAGGACCTTGAAATGCTTCTTACGAAGCCACTCCTTCGTTGCCCATGCGGTGTGTTTGGGATCATTGTCATGCTGAAAGACCCACCCACGTTTCATCTTCAATGCCCTTGCTGATGGAAGGAGGTTTTCACTCAAAATCTCACGATACATGACCCCATTCATTCTTTCCTTTACACGGATCAGTCGTCCTGGTCCCTTTGCAGAAAAACAGCCCCAAAGCATGTTTCCACCCCCATGCTTCACAGTAGGTATGGTGTTCTTTGGATGCAACTCAGCATTCTTTGTCCTCCAAACACGACGAGTTGAGTTTTTATCAAAAAGTTATATTTTGGTTTCATCTGACCATATGACATTCTCCCAATCTTCTTCTGGATCATCCAAATGCTCTCTAGCAAACTTCAGACGGGCCTGGACATGTACTGGCTTAAGCAGGGGGACACGTCTGGCACTGCAGGATTTGAGTCCCTGGCAGCGTAGTGTGTTACTGATGGTAGGCTTTGTTACTTTGGTCCCAGCTCTCTGCAGGTCATTCACTAGGTCCCCCCGTGTGGTTCTGGGATTTTTGCTCACCGTTCTTGTGATCATTTTGACCCCACGGGGTGAGATCTTGCGTGGAGCCCCAGATCGAGGGAGATTATCAGTGGTCTTGTATGTCTTCCATTTCCTAATAATTGCTCCCACAGTTGATTTATTCAATTCAAGCTGCCTACCTATTGCAGATTCAGTCTTCCCAGCCTGGTGCAGGTCTACAATTTTGTTTCTGGTGTCCTTTGACAGCTCTTTGGTCTTGGCCATAGTGGAGTTTGAAGTGTGACTGTTTGAGGTTGTGGACAGGTGTCTTTTATACTGATAACAGGTTCCATTAATACAGGTAACGAGTGGAGGACAGAGGAGCCTCTTAAAGAAGAAGTTACAGGTCTGTGATGTCATGTTTGTCATTTATTATCTTGTCTTGTCCCTGTGCTTCCCATGCTATTCGTTTCCCTCTGCTGGTCTTATTTGGTTCTTTCCCTCCTTCTAGCCCTCTCTCTCCCCCTCCCTCTCTCACTCTCTCGCTCTCTCTTCTCTCTATCGTTCCGTTCCTGCTCCCAGCTGTTCCTATTCCCCTAATCATCATTTAGTCTTCCCACACCTGTTCCCGATCCTTTCCCCTGATTAGAGTCCCTATTTATTCCTTTGTGTTCCGTTCCTGTCCCGTCGGTTCCTTGTATTGTATTCACCATGCTGTGATTGCGTTTCGCCCTGTCCTGTCGTGTTTTTGCCGTGATTGTGTATCACCCTGTCCTGTCGTGTTTTGTGCCTTCATCAGATGCTGCGTGTGAGCAGGTGTCTCAGTCGACTACGGCCTGCGCCTACCCGAAGCGACCTGCAGTCTGTGGCCGCTTCTCCAGTTGTTTCCCCTCTACAAGTCTAGAGGATTTCTGTTATTCCGTTTTGGACTTTAATAAACTCTGTTTCTGTTAAGTCGCGTTTGGGTCCTCTTTCACCTGCATGACAGAAGGAACCGACCCAGCCTTCGAGATTCTGCAGGGAGCCAGGTGCTTTACTAAGTTGGACCTTCGTAACGCTTACCATCTCGTGCGCATCAGAGAGGGGGACGAGTGGAAAACGGCGTTTAACACTCCGTTAGGGCATTTTGAGTACCGGGTTCTGCCGTTCGGTCTCGCCAATGCGCCAGCTGTTTTTCAGGCATTAGTTAATGATGTTCTGAGAGACATGCTGAACATTTTTGTTTTTGTCTATCTTGACGATATCCTGATTTTTTCTCCGTCACTCGAGATTCATGTTCAGCACGTTCGACGTGTTCTACAGCGCCTTTTAGAGAATTGTCTCTACGTAAAGGCTGAGAAGTGCTCTTTTCATGTCTCCTCCGTTACTTTTCTCGGTTCCGTTATTTCCGCTGAAGGCATTCAGATGGATTCCGCTAAGGTCCAAGCTGTCAGTGATTGGCCCGTTCCAAGGTCACGTGTCGAGTTGCAGCGCTTTTTAGGTTTCGCTAATTTCTATCGGCGTTTCATTCGTAATTTCGGTCAAGTTGCTGCCCCTCTCACAGCTCTTACTTCTGTCAAGACGTGTTTTAAGTGGTCCGGTTCCGCCCAGGGAGCTTTTGATCTTCTAAAAGAACGTTTTACGTCCGCTCCTATCCTCGTTACTCCTGACGTCACTAGACAATTTATTGTCGAGGTTGACGCTTCAGAGGTAGGCGTGGGAGCCATTCTATCCCAGCGCTTCCAGTCTGACGATAAGGTTCATCCTTGCGCTTATTTTTCTCATCGCCTGTCGCCATCTGAGCGCAACTATGATGTGGGTAACCGTGAACTGCTCGCCATCCGCTTAGCCCTAGGCGAATGAGACCGTTCCTTTTGTCGTTTGGACAGACCATAAGAACCTTGAGTACATCCGTTCTGCCAAACGACTTAATGCCCGTCAAGCTCGTTGGGCGTTGTTTTTCGCTCGTTTCGAGTTTGTGATTTCTTACCGTCCGGGTAGCAAGAACACCAAGCCTGATGCCTTATCCCGTCTGTTTAGTTCTTCTGTGGCTTCTACTGATCTCGAGGGGATTCTTCCTTATGGGCGTGTTGTCGGGTTGACAGTCTGGGGAATTGAAAGACAGGTTAAGCAAGCACTCACGCACACTGCGTCGCCCGCGCTTGTCCTAGTAACCTCCTTTTCGTTCCTGTTTCCACTCGTCTGGCTGTTCTTCAGTGGGCTCACTCTGCCAAGTTAGCTGGTCATCCCGGTGTTCGAGGCACTCTTGCGTCTATTCGCCAGCGCTTTTGGTGGCCGACTCAGGAGCGTGACACGCGCCGTTTCGTGGCTGCGTGTTCAGACTGCGCGCAGAAGAAGTCTGGTAATTTTTTTTTCTGCTTCTGCTCCTGGTCTTGCTGGGTCTCAGTCTGTTCCCTGCCATCGCATCTCTCCTGTTCTTGTCCCTGCCCTTGCTGTGTCTCAGTCTGTCCCTAGTTCTCATTTTTTTTTAGAGTAGTACCCTAGTTTCCCTTTTTATCGTTTTTCGTTACGGTCCTGAGGAGAGGAGTTGGGTTCTTTCTCGGGACGTGCTGGACCGTTTGATCTATGATTTCCTCCGTTGCCGCCAGTGTTCCTCCTCGAGAGCGCCAGGAGGCGCTCGGTGAGTGGGGGGGTACTGTCATGTTTGTCATTTATTATCTTGTCTTGTCCCTGTGCTTCCCATGCTATTCGTTTCCCTCTGCTGGTCTTATTTGGTTCTTTCCTCCTTCTAGCCCTCTCTCTCCCCCTCCCTCTCTCACTCTCTCGCTCTCTCTTCTCTCTATCGTTCCGTTCCTGCTCCCAGCTGTTCCTATTCCCCTAATCATCATTTAGTCTTCCCACACCTGTTCCCGATCCTTTCCCCTGATTAGAGTCCCTATTTATTCCTTTGTGTTCCGTTCCTGTCCCGTCGGTTCCTTGTATTGTATTCACCATGCTGTGATTGCGTTTCGCCCTGTCCTGTCGTGTTTTTGCCGTGATTGTGTATCACCCTGTCCTGTCGTGTTTTGTGCCTTCATCAGATGCTGCGTGTGAGCAGGTGTCTCAGTCGACTACGGCCTGCGCCTAGCGACCTGCAGTCTGTGGCCGCTTCTCCAGTTGTTTCCCCTCTACAAGTCTAGAGGATTTCTGTTATTCCGTTTTGGACTTTAATAAACTCTGTTTCTGTTAAGTCGCGTTTGGGTCCTCTTTCACCTGCATGACATGTGAGAGCCAGAAATCTTGCTTGTTTGTAGGGGACCAAATACTTATTTTCCACCATAATTTGCAAATAAATTCATAAAAAATCCTACAATGTGATTTTCTGGATTTTTGTTTCTCATTTTGTCTGTCATAGTTGAAGTGTATCTATGATGAGAATTACAGGCCTCTCTCATCTTTTTAAGTGGGAGAACTTGAACAATTGGTGGCTGACTAACTACTTATTTTGTATGTAGGTTATCTATTCAGAAATATTAAGGCAGAACAGACCAGGCCATTCTACAGTAGTTTTATTACATTCAATATTTTACACATTTTTATTGGTGTCATTGCATCTGCTCTGTGAACATAACCTCATTCAGAAATAAACAGAGAGAAACATGACATTCATGAGACCTTCCCAAGATTGCAGTTTCAAGTTTTTGGGAGATATTAGAATTAATACAATGTGAATTTATTTCAAATATTAGATTTATGCATGTGCAAGATCAGTTAGAACATGTTTCTACATGTAATGTAAATGCGAACAGTAAGTGTTAGTTTAGATTTAATGAACAATCTATGAGAATGGATGAGGCACACCTTTTGGCTGTTAGGTAACCAGTAGAAAATTGTCACAGTTTGGTTTTGTCGAAATCTCAGAAAGATCATCAAGGACCTTCAACATGATCATGTTTTTTCTCTTACCAAATCAATGCATAACAATCAAACTAATAAAAAGCAGTGAAGAACATAAACAACAAACAACCACAACTAAAGAATCCTTCTCTCCAGTCCAGTTGCCAGGGAAACAAAGTTAACAATAAGGCCTGAGTCTAACATTAGACCTCCTCATGTACACCCTGGCCTGGCTGTATTCTGAGACCCTACAGGCACCAAGAAGACGACTATTTCAGGCCCTCTTCCCCCCCCGCGTTGGGCAGAGTGGAGGGTTGTTTGTGGTAGCAGTCCGGGGGACTAGTGTTCATGCCTGTAGGGACGTAGTACATGCTATCCAGGTAGCTCTGGTCCAGAGGTGCATGACTCTGGGGCTCCGGCTTGGACCCCTGGCTCCCGGGGCTCCCGTAGCCGACCTGAGCCCCATTCTGGTGCATCGTCCCTGGGGCTGGAGCCTCTGGCTGGCGGGGTGGCTGGGGCTGGGGGTGAGGTGCAGGTGGAGGGGGGCCATAGGGGAGGTATTGGGGGGGCGGGGGCGTACATGTTGGGGTTGTGGATGGAGGAAAAGGGGGCCGCAGAGGCGGGGGAGTAGGGGGCGGCCGAGGTAGGGTAGAGGCCTGAGTGAGACATGGTACTCTGAGGGATGAGCACCTCCACGTACTGGCCCGTCTCTGGATCAAACAGCATCTTCCTCAGTGGCTGCACAGGCACCTCAATGTAGAAGTACTTCCCCGTGTCAGGATCCATGAGGACCCTGCGAGGGGTTTGCCCGTACCCCAGACCACCTGTACTGTCTGGGTAGTCAGACCCAGACAGACTCCCATACTCAGACCCATAAGATGGCCCCAGGCTCTGTGGGCTGCACAGGTACTGAGGGTCCATAGGGGGCAGATTAGGAGAGTGGCTGTGGTCACTGTAGGGGCCCCCAGAGACAGGTGGCTGGCCGTGAGGGGACCGGTGGAGCGGTGGGGCCCGACGTGGGTCCATGTGTTGTGGGTGCTGGAGAGGGTGGCCGGCCGTGCAGGAATGGATCATGGAGGGCTGCGGTTGGTGGAGGGACTGGTACATGCCTGGGGGGGGCTGGGTGGGGCTGGGGAGGGTGGATAATTTGGGAGAGCTGGGCTGGTAGCTGATTGAACTCAGAGGCTGGGGATCTGCTCTGCACTGGTGTGAGCGGAGAGGGGGTTGACCCCCCATGGAGTAAGGCAGCGCCTGGCCGGGGGAGTGGGAGGGGAAGGGAGGGGTGTGGGGGGAGTGGAGGTGGTGAAGGGGTGTAAGGCCGTGGGAGGGGCAGCCAGAGGTGCAGGAACAGGGAGGGGGACGGGAGTAGGCAGAGGAGAAGGAAGAGGAGGGGTGGTAGCGGTTCAGCTTCCTCTGGGGCAGGTCAGGTAGGTGGAGGGGGCTGAAGCTTTCCCTCTCGTCGTAGCTAGGGGGGTCGTCTGATGCGTAGAAGCGCAGGTCGTCTACCCTCTGCGAGTGGTCGCTGGACAAGGATCTGTGTATAGGCTGCTGTGTGTGTATGTGGTGTGTGTATACGGGGGCCTGTGTGTTTGTGGATACCGGGTGGCTGGTTATATCCACAATAGCTGACTGGCTTGAGTGTTTGGCAGGGGCGTGGGTAGGAGCTGGGGCTGGAGCTGGAGCTGGGGCAGCAGGGGCGTGGGTAGGAGCTGGGGCTGGAGCTGGAGCTGGAGCTGGAGCTGGGGCTGAGACTGTGAGGGTTGTGGGTCTCTGTGTGTAGCTGGGGGCCTGTCCTTGTCCCTGGGTTGAAGCCCCTGGTTGATTTGGCCTTTCATTGGATGTCTCTGTGTCTACTGTTGTTGATGGTGTTTTGTGAGAGAAACTAGCAATTATTGTTGTTTTGGTAGGTGAAGGCCTGTAGCTGGACACTGCAGAAACTGATAACTTTTTATTATAGTTAGACGCTGGGGTCGAATCGTTCGATAGATGTCTGTGGATCGTTGTAGCTGAAGTTGATGGTTTCTCATTGGGCACAGCTTTCTCCTCTTCTGTGTGCTGTTTGAAGCCTGATGTTGCCTCCGCTGGTTTCTGCTGTGTTTCATTGGACAGTGAATTTGCATCTGTTTGTCTGAACTTTGGTTTCGGTGCCACTGGTGGGCCGTTGGCTATTGAGTGAACCTCTATAGTTTGCGGTCTGGTGCTTGACATGATGTTCTTCTCTTGTTTATCTTGTTTATGTATTTCTTTAGACAACGACCTCACCTCGATCACTTGTGGTCGGTATCTTCTCATCAGTGCTGGTGAGCCTGGTAGCGAACCTGGTAACTTAGGGGAGTAGGATGATTTCTTCACTGTCTCCTTTTCAGCAGTGTCTTCTTGTGTTTTCTTCTGTGGGGGTGGTGGTGATGATGCCGTGCGTTGCTCTATGTCTCTGACTGTGGCTCTGACACTAATCCTTTCCTGATTAAAAGTGGTCCTAACTCTGTCATCAGTTTGAGCGGAGACTCTTCGAAGCCTGGGAGAATTTGGGACCGAATGGGTATGAGAGGAAGAGACTGATGCATTGATGGAAGATGACGAAAAGGATGAGGCTGAGGTTGATGCATTGATGGAAGACATGGAGAAGGATGACGCTTCTTGCGCAGTGCTTGGGGATGATACGGATGAGGCTGCTTGCACAGTGCTTGAGGATGATACGGATGAGGCTGCTTGCACAGTGCTTGAGGATGATACCGATGAGGCTGCTTGCACAGTGCTTGAGGATGATACGGATGAGGCTGCTTGCACAGTGCTTGAGGATGATATGGATGAGGCTGCTTGCACAGTGCTTGAGGATAATGCGGATGAGGCTGCTTGCATAGAGGATGTAGACGAGGACGAGTAGGTTCTCTGTCTGTGTGAGTCATTCGTACCCCCATCTGAGGGTCCACGGGTCTGAAGAGGGATCTCTATTTGGTTTATATGTTTCCTTGGAACCCCTCCACCCCCACCTTCACCCCCACTACTTCTTATCTCCTCTGACACAGCCTCAGAGACCACAGACCCAATATCTGCCTGGTAGCCCTTCTCCTTGACCAGTATAGACACGGAGTGGCTGGGGGTAGGGGTGGGGATCTTGGTGGGGACAGTGGAATGTGGAGTGCCTAGAACTGGAGCTGGGGATGAGGTTGGGGCTGGAGGAGAAGCTGGAGCTGGTGAAGCTTTGCGACCAGGTGAGGAGACCAGGGTTGGAGCTGGGGCTGGGGATGAGGCAGGAGCTGGGGATGCTGGGACTGGGACCAGGGCTGGAGAGGCTGGAGTAGGGCAGGAGGGAGCCGGAGATGCCAGGGCCGGGGAGGCTGGAGCTAAGGCTGAGAATGACTTGGGCTTATTGGATCCATTCTGTAGCACCAGAGAAGCACTAGACACTTCTTTGTCTTTAATGGGGAGTTTAGGGCTGCTGCCCAGCATAGGTGGCTTTGTATCTCTTCTCACCACTTCAGGTTTGTCACTAGACTCTGATACACTTCGGTGTCTCCTGGTTACTCTCGGTGACTCTGTATCACTGGGTTTCACCTTGGTGTTGCCTGTTTCTGTTTTGACAGTGTCCTGTACAGGGGTATTGTGTTGGTTTAACTCTGTCTCTGTCACAGCTACTTCCTCTGTTGTGCCACTCTTAGCTGTTACATCAGAAGGGTCCTTGGTTACTTTGGTTGTATCTGTGGACACCTGCTGTAAAGAATCAACCTTAGGTTTGCCTCTAGACATTTCTCTGTCTGTTTGGATGAACGTTCCTGTTTTGTTTTTGTTTTCTCTCCAGCTGACAGCTTTGTATTCTATCTGCATTGGCTGAGGACGAGGCATCGGCTTTTCCTCTTTCCTGTCTTCACATCTGTCCTCCCTCCTCTCCTCTTTTCTATCCTCCCCCCTTTCCTCTCCTTGTTCCCCTCTCCTCTCCTCCACACTCTCCTCCCTCCTCTCCTCCTTCCCTGGTGCTGGCATGGCCTTGAATGACAGGTTGTATGTGTTTTTCACCAGCCTTCTCACATCTCTCACTTTGTGCAGGGGAGCTTTGGCTTTACCCTTCCTATTGGCATCCACATTCTCAGTCTGTTTATTCATCTTGTTCAAGGTCTTCACTCCCTTCTCTTCTTCTATGGTTTCTCTATGAGAAGTCTCCACTCTCCTGTATTCTTCTATTTTTTCTCTATGTGAAATCCCTATCCTCCTGTCTTCTTCTCTGGATTCTCTATGTGAGGTCCCTATCCTCCTGTCTTCTTCTCTGGATTCTCTATGTGAGGTCCCTATCCTCCTGTCTTCTTCTCTGGATTCTCTATTTGAAGTGTCCACTCTCCTGTCTTCTTCTCTGGTTTCTCTATGTGAAGTCTCCACTCTCCCGTCTTCTTCTCTTGTTTCTCTCTGACAGGTCCTCCCAGGGGAGGCAGTCCCGTGTTTAACCTCAAGTTTAGTTTCCAGCTCGGGCGACAGTGAGACGTTTAGAGAAGATTTTTTCTTTTTCTCTGTAGCAGGGCTGGGTTTCAGAGTGATCTCTGGTGTTTTGGATGTGTAGGTGCTCTTGACGCTCGGATGTTTATGGTTTTCAGAGTTCAGAGTTTTCATGTTTGTCATTCCTGCCTGCGTGCTTTTGGCTGGAGTGGCAGCAGGGACGTCAGTGTTCCAGGCAGCTGCATCTGCTGAGTCACCTCCCTGTTTGTCATCCTTCTCATCCCTCTGTTTACTGTCATCCCTCTCATTCCTCCATTTACTGCCATGCATCTGCTTTACTCCCATCATGGCGTTCTTCTCTGTGGGTTTTGTACTTTCAAACGGGAACACCAGTTCAGACCTCATCTCTGGTTTGACCGGTTCAGTTCTCCAAGAGTTTGGGTTTCTGAGAGGAGATTCCATTCGGTCATTGTTTCTCTGAGGACAACTAGTAGTATGGGGCTCAGACCTTATCCAAGGGCTAACATGGTTAGGGGTTCTGTTGCAGTGAGATTCAATTCTATTGTTTCCCTGAGGAGAGGTAACTGGAGCAAAACGACTCATCTCAAGGGTTGTGCAGGTTGGTTCAGGTCTCTTGTTGCTTCGCAGTGGAGAAGTGGAGTTAATATTAATAGTATGGTTTGTTGGTCTAATACTGGGTTTCACCCCAAAACTTCTCTGTTGTCTGTTTACGTCAGTGTTTGGGCTCGTCTCTCTTCTCACAGCCAGGTCCTCAGAGGAAAGACTGTCTTCTGAATTTATACTGGAACTCAGATTCTGTGTCTCTGGTTTAGGGGACTCTTTAATGGTTGACAATTCACTCTCAGAAGGAGGAGGGGTTTTGTTCTTGGAGGGGCTGAGGTCACCTCCTCCTTCCTGTTCGGTTTGTTTACCAACATTTGGCATCTTCTTGGAAAGGATGCCCTTGATCAGGCAAGTGGCCATCTTGGTTTTGGTACATGTCTCGTCAAGGGACAAAGACTTCTGGAGCTTGCCCTTCCTTTCGGTCTGCTCAGTGGCAGGTTCAGGGCTGAGTTCCGAGCGGTAGGCTTCCTGCAAAGCAGCAGGTGTGCTGTGTTGTCTCTGCAACGTCTCTCTGTTGTGTCTCTGTAGAGAATGACTGTCCTTTATAACCACAGGAGCCACAGGAACCATTACAGGACTAGGAACCATGATGGGACTACCATGGCTGTTCTCACCCAGCTTCAGCTCAGCCTTATTCCTTCTCTTCAGCTGGATCTGTCTCTTGGGCACTCCTCTTCTCACCTTCTTGGGTTCCTCTCTCTCCACAGCCACGTCTACACACTCGAAGCTGCCCATCTCATATTTTTTGGATGGGTCCAGGCCGTCGAGAGGTGGATAATAAGCCCCAGAGGATGGCTGCTGCTGCTGGCGTGGGACTGGGAAGTCTTCATTGTCCAGCCGTGGAGCAGACCCTCTGAGGTCAGCATAGGCCAGCCAGGCTGCATTAGCCCCCGCTGGGCTGTCCTGGATGGAAGGCTGGGAGGCTCCGGTGGAGGAGCAGTGGCTGGAGTTGTACATGTCCAGGTAGTCCACCTGAGGGGATCCAGAGGACAGGCTGCGGAATGCCACGTCACTGAACCACTTCACCTCATTGTCCTCCTCATCCAGCTCACTGCCCATGCTGGAGCTGGGGCCGTCGACTGGGATGCGTCCAGGAAAGGAGCTCCCGAGCTGAGGTATCGCAGGCTTGTGCTTGGGCTCTTGCTGCAACTTCTTGGTAGGTCCAGGTCCACCTCCTCTGGCTGTCTCTGGCTGGGAGCTGTGTGCAGCTCTGTGCAGTATACCGTGTTGTTGCTGTTGTAGCTGTTGTATCTGCTGTAGTCTGGTGGTGAGCAGGCTCTCTGAATAGGAGCGCGCTGCTGACATTCCCTGTCGACTCTCTCTGCTTGTGGGAGCTGCTTCGTGGCTTGCAGGCCCGTTTCTATTCCTGGCACTGAATGACAGGTCAACCTGTTCCCCCGTGTAACTGGCTTCCTCCTGCTTCCCCTCCCCCTTTCGGGGCACCCGCTCCTCCCCCTGTCTCTCACTCTCCCTTTCTCTCTCCCTCCCCATTGCCCTCTCCCTTTCTTCCTCTCGCTGTCTCTCTCTTTCCTTTCTCTCACACTCCCTTTCCTCTCTTTCCCTCTCCTCATCCTCCCTCTCCCTCTCCTCCATCAACTTGTTCCTTTCTCTTTCCCTCTGCCTCTCTCTATCCCTCTCTTGCATCTCCCACAACATCTCCCTCTCCTCCTCCTCCTCCTCCTCCTTCTCCTCCCCCTCCTCCCTCTCCAGCATTTCCAGGCGTGTTTGGCTGTTGTAGGCCCTGTTGTTGCTGTCACCAGAGGAAAGAGTGGGGCTTCCCCTGGATGTCACAGCTTCTATAACAGACTCCATTATGTTCTCAGACTCCATTATGGCCTCAATGGCCTGGGTCTCAGAGGGACTGGTACTCCTGTTTCCCCAGTGGCCATGAGGCCTCGCTGGGGCCGGGGGTATGATGTGTACTGGAGTGAACCTGGTGAGGGGAGGAGAAGGGGTGTCTTCCTTACTCATGCGATGAGCCATGTCTTCTTCAGTTAGCCTATCTATGGTTTTATTCCTAGGGTTGGGTGAGGTTTCTCTACATGGGTGCTCAGGTGTAGGAGACTTGTGTGAGGGGTTGTTGCTGTCACTAAGGTCAGGGGTTAGAGATGAGGCTGGATGTTTATGCTCCAGATCTTCCAGTCTCTGGACAGGTGAGTTACCTGTAACCCCGTGGTCAGGTGAAAGGGAGGGGCTCCTTCCTCTTGAAGAAGCAATGGGATCAGGTGGGATGTGTCTGGTTTCAGGTGTGAAGTTTCTAATTTCAGGTGTGAAGTTTAGGATCTCAGGTGTGAAGTTAGGGGTCTCAGGTGTGAAGTTTAGGATCTCAGGTGTGAAGTTAGGGATCTCAGGTGTGTGGGTAGAGAAGTTGTAGGGGACTGGAACTTCTCCTAGTACAGGTGAAGAGGTGGTCTCTCTACTCTCTTCAGTAGGTGATGCTTCCCTGGAGTCGTGAGAAAGATGATTACCCAAGGGGTTTGAGGTGCCGTTAGTGATGAGTCGCTCTGATAGGCTACCAATACACCTCTCAGGTGAGCCAGGCGAAGCCCTGCGTTCAGGTGAGTGGGCAGGAATCTTTACTCCAGGTGAGCCAGGCGAAGCCCTGCGTTCAGGTGAGTGGGCAGGACACTTTACTCCAGGTGAGCCAGGCGAAGCCCTGCGTTCAGGTGAGTGGGCAGGACTCTTTACTCCAGGTGAGCCAGGCGAAGCCCTGCGTTCAGGTGAGTGGGCAGGACACTTTACTCCAGGTGAGCCAACTGAAGCCCTGCGTTCAGGTGAGTGGGCAGGATTCTTTACTCCAGGTGAAGCCCTGCGTTCAGGTGAGGGGCCAGGACTCTTTACTCCAGGTGAGGGGGCTGTGTACCCGGGCAGAGGTGAGGGGTTTTTATATGTTGGATAAGGTGAGACAGTTTGACTCTTAGGAGGTGAGGGGGCTTTATACTCAGGTGAGAGGTTTTTATATCTGGGTGGCTCAGGTGATTCAGCTATTTCTCTAGTCTCAGGAGGATGTACGATAGAGCTGTATATCCCTGTAATCTCAGGTGAGAAGTTGCTACCTCTGCTTCCAGGTGAGGAGCTTCTAACTATAGAGTCAGGTGAGAGACTGTTCCGTCTGTTCTCTTCGGTAGGGTTGGTGCTCTTCCTCTCAGGTGACAGGTGTGGCTCAGCTGAGGAGAGGAGATCGTTGATCTCAGGTGTTGACACCAGCACCCTGGCTTCTGGGGAGAGGATGGAGTAGGTGATACCTGAGACCTGGGGGGAGGAGGAGTTGAACCGAGGGTCCAGGGACTTGGCCTTTACCTCTCCAGGTACCTCAGGTGTGAGGTCTCTTTTCTTGATCTCTGGTGTGGAGGATGTGATTCTGATCTCAGGTGATTGCGCTGTGCTCCTGGGTTTTAGAGGAGGGCTGGTGTACCTTACTTCAGGTGAGGGGGTTCTTGATAGGGTTCTATTGTAACGTGTTTCAGGTGATGGGGTTCTTGATGGGGTTCTATTGTAACGTGTTTCAGGTGAGGGGGTTCTTGATGGGGTTCTATTATAGCGTGTTTCAGGTGAGGGTGTTCTTGATGGGGTTCTATTGTAACGTGTTTCAGGTGAGGGGGTTCTTGATGGGGTTCTATTGTAACGTGTTTCAGGTGAGGTGGTTCTTGGTGGGGTTCTATTATAGCGTGTTTCAGGTGAGGGGGTTCTTGAGGGGGTTCTCGAGGATGTTCTTGTCCAGGTGTCTGAGGATGAGGAGGAACCTGAGTGGTATGAGCTAGTTGAGGAGGATGAATCTGATCTGAATTCAGGTGTGAGACTCGTTGACCTGAGTAGTTCAGCACTTTGTGGGATACTGGCTAAACTGACTTCAGTTGTGACACTGGTTGACCTGAGTTCAGTTGGGACACAGGGCAGACTGAGTTCACGTTTTACACTGGTTGATCTCAATTCAAGTGTGATGCTGGCTGATCTGAGTCCAGGTGTGGTACTGGTAGACCTGAGCTCAGGCGAGGAGGTGACAGGTGTAGGAGGGGTGTACCTTGGGGCAGGTGTTGAGATGGTGCTCCTGGCTTCCTCTGAGGAGCTCAGGTCTCTCTCTGAAGGGGACAGGTGAGGTATGAGTTCAGGTGTACTGACAGTGTCCTCTAACTCAGGTGTACCGACAGAGTTCTCTAACTCAGGTGTACCGACAGAGTTCTCTAACTCAGGTGTACTGACGGAGTTCTCTAACTCAGGTGTACTGACGGAGTTCTCTAACTCAGGTGTACTGACAGAGTTCTCTAACTCAGGTGTACTGACGGAGTTCTCTAACTCAGGTGTGGAGGTTCTGCTGAACAGGTCAGGTAAGGACACTCTCCATTGATTGTCCAGTGAGTATGCTTTATTCCTAAACTCAAGTGAATAATCTCTATTCTTTAGCTCAGGTAATGCTGAGGTGAGGCTTCCTAGCTGAGGGGAGATACCTGTACCTCTAATCGTAGGTGGGGATGAAAGGGATGAAGGTTTAGACTCAGGTGTTATGGCTCTATCCCTAGGTTGAAATGAAACTATGTAATCAGGTGAAAAAGGGTTGGCTATTAACTCAGGTGAGTGGCTGATGTCCCTTAGTTCAGGTAAACACTGAGCTACTCTGGTCTCAGGTAAAGACAGACTTGTATCGTCAGGTGAGGAGGCTGTGCCTCTGACTCCAGGTGAGGAGGCTCTGTCTCTGGCCTCAATAGGATGCACAGGGACCACGGATTCAGATGAGGGGCTGGAGTATCTATTCTCTGGTTCAGGTGTCAGGTGGGTTTCCGTACACTGTGGTGAGGGGGCAGGTGAACACTGGACCACCGATGGAGCTGAACCTTTACCGTCAGGTGAAGGTGTTGTAGTATTACTGTAGCCAGGTGAAGGTGTTGTAGTATTACTGTAGCCAGGTGAAGGTGTTGTAGTATTACTGTAGCCAGGTGAAGGTGTTGTAGTATTACTGTAGGCAGGTGAGGGCGTTGTAGTATTACTGTAGCCAGGTGAGGGCGTTCTGTCTCCACAGGTAAGGCTAGGTTCCTCAGGTGAGGAGTCAGCTGTCCTCCGTCCAGGTGTTGGAGCTGTGTTTCCTTGTTCTAATCTTGTGCTGACGTCCCTAGACGTCCCCGATGATGCTGTGTTGTTTCCTGCAGTAGCTAAAGGTCCTGACTTCCAGCCTTCAGATAAATGATACTTATTATCCCTCTGCGTTGGAAGACTGAGCTTCTCTCTAGAATCCTCAAAGTTCCCTGGCACTGTGTGGTAGGGACTTGTCGAGTCGTTCAGCTCATCTACCACAGGGGGTGACACTTGGGGCGACTCTGAGCTCTCCCCTGCTCCTACGGGAGGGGGAAAGGGAGTGTTGACGAAGGCCCCTGCCGCGGGGCTGCTGGAGAGTGAAGGAGGCCGCGACTCGCAGTCGTCCCCGAAGATGTCACAGAGGCAGGTGGTCTCAGAGATGGCCGAGCGGTGGCTGGGGATGTTGGTGATGTCGAAGATCTCCACGTGGTTTGGGGTTCCGTCGCGGTGGCGCAGGGAGCTGCGGAGGAATGAGTAGCTGTCCCCCTGGAGGGTCCAGCTGTCCATCGCTATGCCACTCAGGGCTCACAGGGGACCGGCCGGTTTCTCTTGTGGTGTGTGTGTGTGTGTGTGTGTAGGGGGGGGGGGTCCGTACCTGGACTAAGAGCAAGGCAGAGACACAAAAAATAGACTTACTACTAATGATAATATTCCTATCTGAGCATTAATATGTTTGTGTCACCACACCTGACCAGTGTTACAGGTTGTTATTCAGGTTCATGTTTAATTAAGAGGATACACATCAAAACATCATCTGAATTCATTTTGCCTTCTTAATCATTCCATGAGGCCAATGAGGCCCTAATCATTAAAATGTCACAATAACTTACCAGCTAACCAGTGCGCTAACTCAGTCATGTGTCTCAGGCATGCACACATAGGTGTCTGGTTGGACATAGGTATAGGTATATGGGTATCTGTATCAGTTGGAATAGCCTACACATTCTGAAGTAATGCCTGACTTTAGTAGAAAATAGCGATTAATGACTGATTCATCACAGGGTAATAACATTGTCATTTAGTAATTTTAGCATTAGGACTTAGCAATTAGCATTGTTCAAACATAACAGTTCATTCAGGAGTGTGCTCTGCTAACAGCTAGCATAGCAGCTCTGTCACATTGACATATTTCTGCAAGAATTTTGTAAAGTAATCAAGAGTTACAGACACTGCAGCATAATAATAATAGTCAACATCCTAAAAGAGAGCGGTACATAAACGTTCTTGCTCAGTTTCATACAGACCTTGTATCTATTTTCTCCACATTGCCATGCCTTGTGGCTGCACTCAGCTAGCTCCCTCTCAGTATGTGAGCCAGAGAGGTATTTCAGAGAAAGTCAGAGGGGTCGCTACTGTACCTTCGCCTGGAAATGTCTGGGGTTCTCCCTTCCTAGGGTATTGAGTTCTTCTGTGTTGGAATAACACCCCTCATTCAATCCACTGCCTCTATTCCACAGTCCAGTCAGTTGAGTCAGTCCAGTCAGTCCAGCAAATCATGCAATATACTACCACCTCCACTTTCATCCATTACAGAGCTGGTGTTTCTGCTGCTGCAATACTGTGCTCTACCTTAACCCGGTACAGCCCAGTACAGCCCAGTCCAGCCCAGTCCAGCACTGTCCAGCCAAGTACAGCCTACTACAGTGCAGCTCAGCCTGAGCCGGTCTGTGCACAGACTCATAGACTCATAGACTCCGGCTTAATTATAAAAAGAGACACTTATGGAAAGTGCAACAGCCACCACTCTCTCGGCCCCACCCCTCTGAGCCAGCTCCAGGATAAGGGCTTTCCAACAGGCAGGGGTTGGGTTGGGAGTTTGGGGGTTTTGGTTTGGAAGCAGCTACCCTGTCTGATTCCAGTGGAGCGGAGGGGGAGGGGAGACGAAGGGAGGGAGGGAGGGAGGGAGGGGGAGGGAGGGAGGGAGGGAGGGAGGGAGGGAGGAGGGGGAGGGGAGTTATGGTTAGCAGCAGGTGCTGTTCCAGCCAGGATGGGTGCCTCTGGAATCTGACACTTCGAGCCAGCTCAGTCACAGGGTCCTGGGTTATATATAGACCCACACTATCAGGAGGAGATGGTAGGGTTAGTTTAGCTCCCTGGGGCCCAGAGTGAAGGGACAGAGGGGATAGAGAGGGGAGAGAGGGAAGAGGGGGGATATGGAAGAGAGGGGAGAAGAAGAGAGAGGGGAGAGGTAATGGAAGAGAGGGGAGAGGAGGAGAGAGGGGAGAGGAAGAGAGGGAAGAGGAAGAAAGAGGGGAGAGGAAGAGAGGGAAGAGGAGGAGAGGGGAGAGGGAGGGAGAACGAGGGGAGAGGAAAGGGAGAAGAGAGGTATACAAAATGGCTACAAGGCCTACTAGACTTCTGTAAATGTTTAGCTGTCTGGAAGAAAGAGGGGAGAGGAAGAGAGGGAAGAGGAGGAGAGGGGAGAGGGAGGGAGAAAGAGGGGAGAGGAAAGGGAGAAGAGAGGTATACAAAATGGCTACAAGGCCTACTAGACTTCTGTACATGTTATTCTGTTTTGCTGCTTTGCATGGAAACTCGATTTAATAATACCCCTCATAACCTTTCTGGGGTATTTTTGTTTTGATGTGTAAGTTGTGGCCAGTGAGAGATTTTACTGAGATGGAGAAGGTTCTGCTAGTAGCTAGAGAGAATGTTTAACAAGGTGTGTGTGTGTGTGTGGGTGTGTCTGTGTGTGTGTGTGTGTGTGCGTGCGTGCGAGCGTGCATGTGCGTGCAAGCGTGGGTGTGTGTGCGTGTGTGTGTGTGTGTGTGTCTGGTCTGCCTGTTTTGTCATGTTGGGGACAGTCAGTGTGCCCTCTGGGACTAACCCAATAAAGCAGTTGATTACCATCCTCTTACTGACAGCCAGTAGAAACTCCTTGAGAGCTGGTCTCATCAAGGCAACATAATGACAGTACGAATAGGCATCCTATTCCTTATATAGTAAACTACATTTGACCAGAGCCCTGGAACAGGGAGCCATTTGGAATGCACACAGTGACTGAGGGATTATAGTAGTGACATTATGTCATGGGGCAGAGAGACCTCATTCCCCTGGAGAAGTGGGCAGACTCTGTCTCTAACCACAGGCCTAGAATCAGTTTACTCTCCATCAGCAACAGACTTAGAAATATGGATGCAAGTGGCAAAACTGATCCTAGATCATCACTTGCGGTGATGTCATCCTACACTCCTAGCTGTCCTCTCCAGCTATAGTTCTATTCTGGATCAGAGGCCTCAGTACATAGACAGCGGTTGGTTTGGTTGCCATGATTTTGTCAGATTATCCTACAGTAAACTGGCCTACATTATTTTATGACACGTTATAAATACACATAGATATCACCAGGCAGACATGGGGGAGAAGTCACACACATAGTGTTAGAGAACAGTGAACCACTATCACTATCTGACACAACATGAGATGGAAACATGAGCCAGATAGCTGTGTATTACAGTAAACTCAGGCATACTGTATGTCAGATGATCTCTTGGATGTTCTCTCATTTCTCTCTCTCTCTCAATTCAATTCAATTCAAAGGGGCTTTATTGGCATGGGAAACATGTGTTAACATTGCCAAAGCAACTCTCTCTCTCCTCCCTCTCTCTCAACTCTCTCTTTAATACCCCCATCTCTCTACCCCCCACTCTCTCTACCCCTCTCTCTCTCTCTCTCTCTCTCTCTCTCTCTCTCTCTCTCTCTCTCTCTCTCTCTCTCTCTCTCTCTCTCTCTCTCTCATCCTAGAGTTCAGGGGGTTATTGTATTGCTGTGGGGCTAGTGGCCCAGAGGTGGACTCAGGGGAAAGTATGCCTGGCACCTCAACTATGGAGAGGTTTTACGTTCAGCCCAGGGTTAGATTAAACACAGCAGCCCCCTTGCCTCCAATACAAAACTACACCTACTTGATCAACAGCAATACCCACACACCAGCTGGCTAAACCCATCCATTCACAAGCCAAGTAGAACAACCATACCCCAACCTGCAGTTCCAATCTATGTTCAATGTTTCTGAGTTGCCAGGGTGCCCAGGAATACAAATGATAGACATGCTCATTATAGTAGCGTGCATTGTTCTTGTCATGTATGTTGTTATAAAGTAGTAATACATGTACTAACATATAGTATATAGTATAAGGTAGGGTCTCAGCCTGGTCTAACATATTGTCAGGTAGGTTCAGTATAAGGTTGGGTCTCAGCCTGGTCTAACATATTGTCAGGTAGGTTCAGTATAAGGTTGGGTCTCAGCCTGGTCTAACATATTGTCAGGTAGGTTCAGTATAAGGTTGGGTCTCAGCCTGGTCTAACATATTGTCAGGTAGGTTCAGTATAAGGTTGGGTCTCAGCCTGGTCTCAAGGTTCATATTGTCAGGTAGGTTCAGTATAAGGTTGGGTCTCAGCCTGGTCTAACATATTGTCAGGTAGGTTCAGTATAAGGTTGGGTCTCAGCCTGGTCTAACATATTGTCAGGTAGGTTCAGTATAAGGTTGGGTCTCAGCCTGGTCTAATATACTTTAGTTCCTCCTCAGACAGTACACTCACATGGGTGTTTATTTCCTGTGCCCCTATCTTTGGGCTGTGATGCTAAACCAAGGCCCAGTCTCATGAGAGGGTATTTTAGAACCAACCAACCCCTTAGTATTCATGACAAACAGGACAGAATAGAAACCAGCAGGATCACATTTCAAATCTATCTTTTTTCAACTGTCCTAGTTTGTTGTGATGCCCTTTTCTGGGTGTGATTGTGGTTTGTGAATCTGTCACCTAACTTATTAATCCATGTGTGTGTAATGATTGATGTGCATCACTGCAATCTAGCCTATCGGGGGCTTCATAGCACCTTCTAGAAAGATCCCATGCAAAAATCTGTTCAATCTTCTGTTGTGAAGTGTGATTATGCATGTTTAGATCATAAGGAGTGAAAGATTATATCAATTGGAGTTGTTTTGACTTGTACAAATGTTCTAATATAATAATAATATATACCATTTAGCATTTAGCTTTTATCCAAAGCAATTTACAGTCATGCCTGCATACATTTGTTTACATATGGGTGGTCCCGGGAATCAAAGCCACTATCCTGCCGTTGCAAGAGCCATAGCAACTGAGCTGCAGAAAACAACACTCGTCTTACTTCATAGTGTTTCTCTAATCTGTAGAGCACCCCTTGTTTGTTTGACCAACGTGCACATGCAGCATAGTAGTGTGAGCTGAGCCATGCACAGTTAGACAATGGGGCCGGTATTACATCTCCAGCTCCAAAACTCTCCTCAGTGGAATTTCATTCAAATGTATTTGAAGACTTTCATAGACGTAGAGGTGAAAAAGTGTTCCAGGGATAATAACTTCTCAGTTGGCATGAGAGGAACCTTTGTGATGTGAGCTGTGTGTGTTTGGGGCTGGGTGGCCGCCCAGGCCTCGCTAAAAGAGGCTACACAAGCTTCTTTAGTTATATCTCCATTAAGTTTGGTCTCCAGTGACCTAGGCTAGGCTACACACAGACTCCCAACTATGCAACTGAGATTTGTCTTTCTCTTGATACACTCAGTCTGTGTTGATGCAAGTTAATGAAGCGATAGAATTGAGACTTAGAACTTAATTGAGACATGTCTTATGAGTGACTTTCAGTAATCTACATGCATATTGATGGTTTGTGTGTGTGTGTGTGTGTGTGTGTGTGTGTGTGTGTGTGTGTGTGTGTGTGTGTGTGTGTGTGTGTGTGTGTGTGTGTGTGTGTGTGTGTGTGTGTGTGTGTGTGTGTGTGTGTGTGTTTTACATCAATGCCTGTCTGGGGTCACGACCAGATAGTTACATCACAGGTGGGAAATAACCTGGCCAGCTCCAAGCCACACACCTGTCTGCACCATCGCTATGCAAGCTGGCCATAGATCTCCATTCATAACCGTCCATACAGCGCCACCTGGGGTTCGCAATGAACTTGTAGGCTATGTGAGACAATTTAACATTGGAATCAAATGCTACATTTGACTTGTTTTATACGGATACATAATTATGTACCAGAAGATGAGGAACTCTGTAAACATTAAACATTAAATCAAGTCTAAGAACCTTACCTTTACGGTCAATGTAACTACTGTACTTTTATTATGAAAATCTGAGCTATGCGACACCGGAAGGAAGTTCCGCAGAACAAAGCACGACTGGTGGAGAATCGCTGTTACGACAGGCAAGTGGTGTTTATTTTGACGCTTTATGTTGCCCTTCTAACTCATTTTATGTTTTATGACATGTTGTTTGTATATTTGAGAATTGCAACAAATATTAGGATAATCTGACTGTCTTTCTAACTATGCAATCGATTAAAATATACCATTATTGCCGAGTCAACAGCTTCGGTCCATTGCTAGGTTTACGTTATGCGACAACTTGAAGTGTATGCGAAAGGACAGAATAACAAAACGTAGTTAGCTAGCTACTCACCAACATTTCTTACCTGCCATTAGGTTTGACAGAGGCATGATAATCGACATTGTAACCAAGTGGTGTTTGATACGACTTCTTATGCAGCTAGATAACGTCTAGCTACCAGTAGCTATATAGCTACGCTAGCTGGCTTGATAATGTTGTTGTGGGTATGGCTAGTTAGCATAGCTAACTTGATATTTGCTAACATAGCTGCTACCAGAGCTTTGTTGTGAGTTTTTAGTAAGTATCAAGAGCACAGATGGCTAGATTCTTAGTATTTCGCTAGCTACTTGTCTTAACTCGGTGTCAGCAAACGATTTGCCTAGTTAGCCTACCGTGCTAACTCTGTGTTGCAGTCGAATGTCATTGGTCGAAGGGCCTAATTAGCTTCAGCGAGCAAACCGGTTCCAAAAGTATACTTTTTTTTGCATGATGTGTAGCTACATTAGTAAATGTTTTATTTGTCAGATGTATACAATTAAAACGAGAAGGGGAAAGTTGCAGAGCGATGTTTTTCAAATGTATACACAAGGGATGCCTGATGTGTCAATGAGACCAAGACCTTTAGGCCTAACAACATTGATATCCACTTGTTGATCTAGAATAGATTGGTTTTCTTTCATATTTTCTGCTGCCTGTCAATAATTTATCTGTGCCACTGCATACTTTAGGCTCTAGCAAATCTGATTCAACTAATAAAGTATGTTGTTCACCAGTTATGCCAGTACTAGTAGCGAATCAAAACTGTAGGGGTCATGGGATACTTGCAAAATGCTGAACTATTGTTTGTGACCTTGTTCAGTGGTTCTCAAACCTCTCCCTGGGGACCCCCAGCCGTTCCAGGTATTTGATATTTTCTATAGCTAGCACACCTGATTCAACTAATCATCAAGCAATTGACTAGGTGAATCAGGTGAGCTACTTCAGACCCTTGACTAGGTGAATCAGATGAGCTACTTCAGACCCTTGACTAGGTGAATCAGATGAGCTACTTCAGGCCCTTGACTAGGTGAATCAGGTGAGCTACTTCAGACCCTTGACTAGGTGAATCAGATGAGCTACTTCAGGCCCTTGACTAGGTGAATCAGGTGAGCTACTTCAGACCCTTGACTAGGTGAATCAGATGAGCTACTTCAGGCCCTTGACTAGATTAATCAAATGAGCTACTTCAGGCCCTTGACTAGATTAATCAAATGAGCTACTTCAGTCCCTTGACTAGATTAATCAAATGAGCTACGTCAGGCCCTTGACTAGGTGAATCAGATGAGCTACTTCAGGGCTACAACAAAATGGTGAAATGTCTGGGGGTCCCTGGGGAGAGGTTTGAAAACCGCTGACCTAGGCCTAGTTCCCTTGGTTATGTGTGTTGTCTCTCCCAGGTGGTAGTGAATGCGGTAGAGTCCCAGTCTAGGTATGGAGCAGTGTGCGTGTGTGGAGCGGGAGCTGGAGAAGGTGCTCCATAGGTTCGTCATGTACGGACACCAGTCAGAGGAACGTCTGGACGAACTACTACGCAGCGTCTGTGAGCTACGGGGACAGCTGGTTACATTCGGTAAGGCCATGCCAGCTCCACGCTGTAGTTTAGAAGTAGTGTCCACTCCAGTCATCCGGTACCTTGCAGCTGCATGGTACTAAATTAAAGAATGATAGATACCTGCACACACACGGTTAAAGGCCCCATATTTGAGGAATTTGATGCACGACTATAACTAAAGCACGGAATAATATGAAATGCATTTCTTTAAACAATTTGCCACTAGAGAAATAAAACATTGTTTTGCTCTGGTTGCGTGCCGTGACTCATGAGTGTTCAGGCACAGAAGTGATTCATACGTCTCTTTATGTAACTTTCAGCAGAACGACTTTAACCTTTTAACATTAGGACTTGTTTTAACCATGATTGGTTTCTCCTTCAGGGCAGAGGCATGTATTTACAGAGTTGGGTCAACTTTTGAATATCGTTCTAATTCTAGACATTCAGTTACATAACATTGTTTGAATATTCCCATGCGATTGTGATAGGGTGCTCACCATAGACATATGTCGTTATATTTGAAATGGCACTAACATGGCTGCCATAGAATGTTGTGTAATGTCAATGCATCACAATGCAGAAACCTGATTGTCCCGCCTCTCTAAATACCTCTCCTTCAGGGGTACGAGATGCAGATCTGACGGTGCTGTCTCAGACCATGGCCCAGTGTTGTAAGAACATTAAAGAAACAGTACAGCTGCTGGCCTCCAGACACAAGGACATCCACGGCAGTGTCTCCAAAGTGGGCAAAGCTATCGACAGGGTGAGAGTTTCCCAGTAAATGCTTTCACTATAGTATCTTTACAATTTAGAAAAGAGATGACGCAACTTCCTTGTGGTTCAAGACAGTATTATAAATTTAAGCACACAAGGGAGAAATGTATTTCTACTTATCCTTTTTGTTGTTTCCTGGCTGTGTTTCTGTAGAACTTTGATGCAGAGGTGAGTGCAGTGGTGGCAGAGACTGTGTGGGACTCACCTGAGAGACAGAAGTACCTGAGTGAGACCATTGTGGAACACTTGTACAGACAAGGCATGCTGAGCGTGGCAGAGGACCTATGTCAGGTAAACAGCTGAGATGAAACAAAAGCCTGCTCACCCTGTTGGTCCCCAGAACCAGAATTGAATATCTTGGGTGTGTTTCATATGTATTATAACTCCCTACCGTGTGTGTGTCTCCCAGGAGTCTGGAGTAGTGATTGACATGAGCATGAAGCAGCCGTTCTTGGAACTCAACAGGATCCTGGAGGCCTTGAGGATGCAGGACCTCAGACCAGCACTAGAGTATGTACTGTATCTCCTCTCTGTTATATACTGACCTCAGACCAGCACTAGAGTATGTACTGTATCTCCTCTCTGTTATATACTGACCTCAGACCTGCACTAGAGTATGTCCTGTACCTCCTCTCTGTTATATACTGACCTCAGACCAGCACTAGAATATGTCTTGTACCTCCTCTCTGTTATATACTGACCTCAGGCCAGCACAAGTGTCTACTGTACCTCCTCTCTGTTATATACTGACCTCAGACCAGCACTAGAATATGTCCTGTACCTCCTCTCTGTTATATACTGACCTCAGACCAGCACAAGTGTTTACTGTACCTCCTCTCTGTGTTGAGTTGAATGTGAATCAAACCCCTCTTTGATCATTTTGATCCATTCAGTAGCTGATTAACTTTAGAATACAATTGAGATCTGAAAGACTTGTAGACACCCGGTCAGGGTTGGGTCAATGCCAGGGTTGAAGGTCAATTGAATTGAGCCTAATCCTGGGGTCTATTCACTAGGACCTAAACAGAAGGAAACGGAGAGGGAACTACTTGAATTTGTTGAATATAAATGGTTTTTAATTTGCAACTGTTTGCTGCGTTGTGCACTAATGATTACAATCCTCCCTCTCCCTGGCTCCAGGTGGGCAGTAACAAACCGGCAGCGCCTGTTGGACCTGAACAGTACCCTGGAGTTCAAGCTGCACCGCCTCTACTTCATCAGCCTGTTAAACGGAGGCATCACCAACCAGCTGGAGGCGCTACAGTACGCCAGGCACTTCCAGCCCTTCGCCTCACAGCACCAGAGAGGTAGGCGACACAGACAGCCTGGGCTGTTGTTCTGGTCAGTGTGGGACAGATAGAAATGTAGAGGGCAGATATGATGGTCTGAATGGAGGCACTAACAGTCCTTCACCTCATAGCACCAGAGAGGTAGGGTCAGACTCCCTGGCTGGGGGCTCCTGGTTGTTTTGAGGAGGGGTAGGGTCAGACACCCTGGCTGGGGGCTCCTGGTGGTTTTGAGGAGGGGTAGGGACAGACTCCCTGGCTGGGGGTTGCTGGTGGTTTTGAGGAGGGGTAGGGACAGACTCCCTGGCTGGGGGTTCCTGGTGGTTTTGAAGAGCTTTTTGACAGGGATCATGTTCATTAGGCACCAAACGGAAAAAAATAAACTGAAACGGGGAGGAACTGTCCAATAAGAAGACATCCTAATCATCCAATAAGAAACTAATTGTTGTTTTCTGTTGCTAAGCATGTTCCATTGCAATAGCTTTCTTACAGGACTTCATAGCTTCTTTCTCTTACCAGCTAACTGACTAATGATCTGTTCCAATTGTCCGTCAATGGACACCTTCCTTCCTCCCTACTTCATGACCCCTGTCTCCTCTCAGACATCCTTCATGACCCCTGTCTCCTCTCAGACATCCTTCATGACCCCTGTCTCCTCTCAGACATCCTTCATGACCCCCGTCTCCTCTCAGACATCCTTCAAGACCCCCGTCTCCTCTCAGACATCCTTCATGACCCCCGTCTCCTCTCAGACATCCTTCATGACCCCGTCTCCTCTCAGACATCCTTCATGATCTCTCAGACATCCTTCATGACCCCCGTCTCCTCTCAGACATCCTTCATGACCCCCGTCTCCCCAGTCTCCTCTCAGACATCCTTCATGACCCCCGTCTCCTCTCAGACATCCTTCATGACCCCCGTCTCCTCTCAGACATCCTTCATGACCCCCGTCTCCTCTCAGACATCCTTCATGACCCCCGTCTCCTCTCAGACATCCTTCATGACCCCCGTCTCTGATTGACCTTTAGCCATGTCTTCATGCATTTTGCGAAAGTGTGATATGTGGTGCAGTTATGTGTGTCTGATTGCAGTGTATTCCAGACATGGGAAGCTCTCGCAGAGAAAGCGGATTTACTAAAGGTGCTTTTCCTTAAGGGAACTATACAGTCACCTCTCATGGCAGACCTTTACGGCAAAAGCACACCAAACGATTGTTAGGTCAGTGCCTAGTCACAGAAAACCATACAGCCATTTTACAGCCAAGGAGAGGGCTCACAAAAGTCAGAAATAGCGATTAAATAAATTACTAACCTTTGATCTTCATCAGGTGGCACTCACAGGACTTCATGTTACACAATAAATGTGTGTTTTGTTCGATAAAGTTCATATGTATGTCCAATAGCCTCATTTGAAATTGGTGTGTTATGTTCAGAAATGCATTGTCTCAAATACACATCCGGTGAAAGTGCAGAGAGCCACATCAAATAACAGAAATACTCATCATAAACATTGATGAAAGATACAAGTGTTAAACGCACAAATAAAGCTAAACTTCTCCTTAATGCAACCGCCGTGTCAGTTTTCAAAAAGGCTTTATGGCGAAAGCACACTTTGCGATTATGTTAGGTCAGCTCCTAGCCACAGAAAGCCATACAGACACCTCTTGAAAGAGAGGTTTCACAAAAGTCCGAAATATCATTAAAATTATTCACTTACCTTTTGATCTTCATCGGGTGGCACTCCCAGGTCTCCATGTTAGACAATAAATGTTTGTTTTGTTCGACAATGTCCATCTTTATGACCAAAAATGTCATTTTTGTTTGCGCGTTTAGTCCAGTAATCCGAATGCACAAGGCGCGGGCACTAAGTCCAGACGAGAAGTTCTTAAAAAGTACAATAAAAGTTCGTAGAAACATGTCAAACGATGTTTAAAATCAATCCTCCGGTTGTTTTTGTCATAAATAATCAATAATATTTCAACCGGACAAAAGCTTCTTCAATAGAAAAGGAGAAACAATAAAGGCGCGCTCCCGATCACGCGCTTGGTTCATGTCTGGAAATGTCCACTGTCCTCATTGAAAGTGCTGTATCTCCCTCATTTTTCAGAGTAAAGGCCTGAAACAATGCCTAAAGACTGGCCACATGTTGAGGAAGCCACAGAGCTTGTGAACTGGGTCCTAAGTCTTTATATGGTGGATAGGCTTTCAATAGAAAAACAGCCATTCAAAATAATAGTACTTCCTGGTTGGATTATCCTCGGGTTTTCGCCTGCCATATCAGTTCTGTTATACTTAGACATTATTTTAACAGTTGGAAACTTTTTATAGTGTTTTCTATCCAAATCTACTAATTATATGCATATCCTAACTTATGGGCCGGAGTAGCAGGCAGTTTAATTTGGGTATGCTTTTCATCCGGATGTGAAAATACTGCCCCCTACCCCAGAGAGGTTAACAGTGTTTCCTCTCCCCGAGACATACATATTAACAGTGCCCCCCCCAGACATCCATATTAACAGTGTCTCCTCTCCACCCAGACATCTATATTAACAGTGTCTCCTCTCCACCCAGACATCTATATTAACAGTGTCTCCTCTCCACCCAGACATCTATATTAACAGTGTCTCCTCTCCACCCAGACATCTATATTAACAGTGTCTCCTCTCCACCCAAACATCTATATTAACAGGGTCTCCTCTCCACCCAGACATCTATATTAACAGGGTCTCCTCTCCCCCCAGACATCTAATTTAACAGTGTCTCCTCTCCACCCAGACATCTATATTAACGGTGTCTCCTCTCCACCCAGACATCTATATTAACGGTGTCTCCTCTCCACCCAGACATCTATATTAACGGTGTCTCCTCTCCACCCAGACATCTATATTAACGGTGTCTCCTCTCCACCCAGACATCTATATTAACGGTGTCTCCTCTCCACCCAGACATCTATATTAACGGTGTCTCCTCTCCACCCAGACATCTATATTAACGGTGTCTCCTCTCCACCCAGACATCTATATTAACGGTGTCTCCTCTCCACCCAGACATCTATATTAACGGTGTCTCCTCTCCACCCAGACATCTATATTAACAGGGTCTCCTCTCCACCCAGACATCTATATTAACAGGGTCTCCTCTCCACCCAGACATCTATATTAACAGGGTCTCCTCTCCACCCAGACATCTATATTAACAGTGTCTCCTCTCCACCCAGACATCTATATTAACAGTGTCTCCTCTCCACCCAGACATCTATATTAACAGTGTCTCCTCTCCACCCAGACATCTATATTAACAGGGTCTCCTCTCCACCCAGACATCTATATTAACAGGGTCTCCTCTCCACCCAGACATCTACATTAACAGTGTCTCCTCTCCACCCAGACATCTACAGTGCCTTGCGAAAGTATTCGGCCCCCTTGAACTTTGTGACCTTTTGCGACATTTCAGGCTTCAAACATAAAGATATAAAACTGTATTTTTTTGTGAAGAATCAACAACAAGTGGGACACAATCATGAAGTGGAACGACATTTATTGGATATTGAAAACTTTTTAACAAATCAAAAACTGAAAAATTGGGCATGCAAAATTATTCAGCCCCCTTAAGTTAATACATTGTAGCGCCACCTTTTGCTGCGATTACAGCTGTAAGTCGCTTGGGGTATGTCTCTATCAGTTTTGCACATCGAGAGACTGAAATTCTTTCCCATTCCTCCTTGCAAAACAGCTCGAGCTCAGTGAGGTTGGATGGAGAGCATTTGTGAACAGCAGTTTTCAGTTCTTTCCACAGATTCTCGATTGGATTCAGGTCTGGACATCGATTTGGCCATTCTAACACCTGGATATGTTTATTTTTGAACCATTCCATTGTAGACTTTGCTTTATGTTTTGGATCATTGTCTTGTTGGAAGACAAATCTCCATCCCAGTCTCAGGTCTTTTGCAGACTCCATCAGGTTTTCTTCCAGAATGGTCCTGTATTTGGCTCCATCCATCTTCCCATCAATTTTAACCATCTTCCCTGTCCCTGCTGAAGAAAAGCAGGCCCAAACCATGATGCTGCCACCACCATGTTTGACAGTGGGGATGGTGTGTTCAGGGTGATGAGCTGTGTTGCTTTTACGCCAAACATAACGTTTTGCATTGTTGACAAAAAGTTCAATTTTGGTTTCATCTGACCAGAGCACCTCCTTCCACATGTTTGGTGTGTCTCCCAGGTGGCTTGTGGCAAACTTTAAACAACACTTTTTATGAATATCTTTAAGAAATGGCCTTCTTCTTGCCACTCTTCCATAAAGGCCAGATTTGTGCAATATACGACTGATTGTTGTCCTATGGACAGAGTCTCCCACCTCAGCTGTAGATCTCTGCAGTTCATCCAGAGTGATCATGGGCCTCTTGGCTGCATCTCTGATCAGTCTTCTCCTTGTATGAGCTGAAAGTTTAGAGGGACGGCCAGGTCTTGGTAGATTTGCAGTGGTCTGATACTCCTTCCATTTCAATATTATCGCTTGCACAGTGCTCCTTGGGATGTTTAAAGCTTGGGAAATCTTTTTCCAAATCCGGCTTTAAACTTCTTCACAACAGTATCTCGGACCTGCCTGGTGTGTTCCTTGTTCTTCATGATGCTCTCTGCGCTTTTAACGGACCTCTGAGACTATCACAGTGCAGGTGAATTTATACAGAGACTTGATTACACACAGGTGGATTGTATTTATCATCATTAGTTATTTAGGTTAACATTGGATGTCCCCCAGACATCATTAATAAGTGTCTCCTCTCCCCCCAGACATCCAGATCCTCATGGGTAGTCTGGTGTACCTGCGGCACGGCATAGAGAACTCTCCCTACCGCTCTCTGTTAGAGACCAACCAATGGGCTGAGATCTGTAACAGCTTCACCAGGGACGCCTGCGCGCTGCTGGGGCTATCGGTAGAGTCACCTCTCAGTGTCAGGTTAGACACACACACACACACAGACACAGACAGACACAGTCTAGGTCCAAGAGGCTTCTAAACAGCTTTTACCCCAAAGTCATAAGAATCCTTAACAGCTAATCAAAGGGCTACCCAGAACCCTCTTTTACGGTGGTGCTACTCTGTTTATAATCTATGCATAGTCACTTTAACTCTACCTACATGTACATATTACCTCAACTAACCGGTGTCCCCTGTATATAGCCTCCACATTGACTATACCGTAACACCCTGTATATAGCCTCCACATTGACTCTGTACCGTAACACCCTGTATATAGCCTCCACATTGACTCTGTACCGTAACACCCTGTATATAGCCTCCACACTGACTCTGTACCGTAACACCCTGTATATAGCCTCCACACTGACTCTGTACCGTAACACCCTGTATATAGCCTTGCTTGTTACTTTACTGCTGCTCTTTAATTATTAGTTAGTTTTTTTAACTGCATTGTTGGTTCAGGGCTTGTAAGTAAGCGTTTCACTGTAAGGTTTACACTTGTTGTATTCAGCGTTTCACTGTAAGGTTTACACTTGTTGTATTCAGCGTTTCACTGTAAGGTTTACACTTGTTGTATTCAGCGTTTCACTGTAAGGTCTACACCTGTTGTATTCAGCGTTTCACTGTAAGGTTTACACTTGTTGTATTCAGCGTTTCACTGTAAGGTTTACACTTGTTGTATTCAGCGTTTCACTGTAAGGTCTACACCTGTTGTATTCAGCGTTTCACTGTAAGGTTTACACTTGTTGTATTCAGCGTTTCACTGTAAGGTTTACACTTGTTGTATTCAGCGTTTCACTGTAAGGTCTACACCTGTTGTATTCAGCGTTTCACTGTAAGGTTTACACTTGTTGTATTCAGCGTTTCACTGTAAGGTTTACACTTGTTGTATTCAGCGTTTCACTGTAAGGTTTACACTTGTTGTATTCAGCGTTTCACTGTAAGGTTTACACTTGTTGTATTCAGCGTTTCACTGTAAGGTTTACACTTGTTGTATTCAGCGTTTCACTGTAAGGTTTACACTTGTTGTATTCAGCGTTTCACTGTAAGGTTTACACTTGTTGTATTCAGCGTTTCACTGTAAGGTCTACACCTGTTGTATTCAACTCGCACGGCCAGGAGTATGACGCTGATAGTAAGATTATTTTACAATGCTCGTCTTTGTTTCTGACTGCAGTATGTATCTGATCTCCACGTCTGTCTCTCTGTGTTGAATGTCAGTTTTGCGTCAGGCTGCATGGCTCTGCCCGTCCTGATGAACATCAAACAGGTGATTGAACAGAGACAGTGTAGTGGAGTCTGGACACACAAGGACGAGCTGCCTGTAAGTCTCCCTCTCTAAACTCTCTGCTTTTCTCTCATGACTTTCTCTGGACAACGATTTCTCAGTGTTTTAAAAGCAAGAATTGTAATTCATAATTATTTGTAGTATCTATAATACTATAACCATTTTAAAATGGATTATTAATGAAGGTTGTCATAGAAGGGTAATGGAGTGGTCCTGTCTCCCCTCCCTCCAGATTGAGATCGACCTGGGGAAGAAGTGCTGGTACCACTCTGTGTTCGCCTGCCCCATCCTCCGACAGCAGACGTCAGAGAGCAACCCTCCCATGAAGCTCATCTGTGGACACGTCATCTCCAGAGATGCCCTCAACAAACTCACCAACGCTGGAAAGTAAGTTTGATCCAGGCTGACCGACAGACAGGAGTGCATTCAACCATTGGCAGTGCCAGACCTGTGTAACTGTGTGGTTAAAGTCACCTGCCTGTGTGTGTCTTACTCTCTCATCTATCTCCTCTCCTCAGACTGAAATGTCCCTACTGTCCCATGGAGCAGAACCCGTCAGATGCCAAGCAGATCTTCTTTTGATCCCCCATCCTGTTTCCTGAAACCGCCAGGCCCTTGGAGCTACAGTAGCTACCTGCTACCCCAGAACCCCTGGAAATCTCCATCCTACTTACTCACAGGCACCAATTTGCCCCAGTGCCCCCACCCAAACTCAGACAGATCCCTTCCAGTGATGGCCCAAGCCTGTAATACTCCTGCTTCATCAATAGCTCCTAGTGTACAGAGGGCTGATGTGGATGGACCATCAAACCACTTCTACCCATAGAGAGACATAGAGGAGTCGGTCGGCATGAGGACGAAGGAAACATCTCAAAAGGATTGTTCATTCATTGACACTCGTTCATTTGCAACTGCCTGCTGAACTTATTCTACTCTTTTTCTTTAAGGATGTGATGAGGCGTTATGCTTTCTTTTGTGGGATTTTGATAGGGTATCGAGTTGATGATGTTGATAGGGTATCGAGTTGATGATGTTGATAGGGTATCGAGTTGATGATGTTGATAGGGTATCGAGTTGATGATGTTGATAGGGTATCGAGTTGATGATGTTGATAGGGTATCGAGTTGATGATGTTGATAGGGTATCGAGTTGATGATGTTGATAGGGTATCGAGTTGATGATGTTGATAGGGTATCGAGTTGATGATGTTGATAGGGTATCGAGTTGATGATGTTGATAGGGTATCGAGTTGATGATGTTGATAGGGTATCGAGTTGATGATGTTGATAGGGTATCGAGTTGATGATGTTGATAGGGTATCGAGTTGATGATGTTGATAGGGTATCGAGTTGATGATGTTGATAGGGTATCGAGTTGATGATGTTGATAGGGTATCGAGTTGATGATGTTGATAGGGTATCGAGTTGATGATGTTGATAGGGTATCGAGTTGATGATGTTGATAGGGTATCGAGTTGATGATGTTGATAGGGTATCGAGTTGATGATGTTGATAGGGTATCGAGTTGATGATGTTGATAGGGTATCGAGTTGATGATGTTGATAGGGTATCGAGTTGATGATGTTGATAGGGTATCGAGTTGATGATGTTGATAGGGTATCGAGTTGATGATGTTGATAGGGTATCGAGTTGATGATGTTGATAGGGTATCGAGTTGATGATGTTGATAGGGTATCGAGTTGATGATGTTGATAGGGTATCGAGTTGATGATGTTGATAGGGTATCGAGTTGATGATGTTGATAGGGTATCGAGTTGATGATGTTGATAGGGTATCGAGTTGATGATGTTGATAGGGTATCGAGTTGATGATGTTGATAGGGTATCGAGTTGATGATGTTGATAGGGTATCGAGTTGATGATGTTGATAGGGTATCGAGTTGATGATGTTGATAGGGTGTCGAGTTGATGATGTTGATAGGGTGTCGAGTTGATGATGTTGATAGGGTGTCGAGTTGATGATGTTGATAGGGTGTCGAGTTGATGATGATGATAGGTCCTTTAGTTGATGATGATAGGTCCTTTAGTTGATGATGATAGGCCGTTGAGCTGATGATGATGATAGGTCGTTGAGTGGATGATGATGATGATAGGTCGTTGAGTGGATGATGATAGGTCGGTGAGATGATGATGATGATGATAGGTCCTTTAGTTGATGATAGGCCGTTGAGTTGATGATGATGATAGGTTGTTGTGTTGATGATGATGATAGGTTGTTGAGTTGATGATAGGTTGTTGAGTTGATGATGATGATAGGTCATTGAGTTGATGATAGGTTGTTGAGTTGATGATGATAGGTCGTTGAGTTGATGATGATGATGATGATCGGTTGTTGAGTTGATGATGATCGGCCGTTGAGTTGATGATGATCGGCCGTTGAGTTGATGATGATAAGCCGTTGAGTTGATGATGATGATGATGATAGGCCGTTGAGTTGATGATGATGATAGGTTGTTGAGTTGATGATGATAGGTTGTTGAGTTGATGATGATGATAGGTTGTTGAGTTGATGATGATGATGATAGGTCGTTGAGTTGATGATGATGATGATCGGTCGTTGAGTTGATGATGATGATGATCGGTCGTTGAGTTGATGATGATGATGATCGGTCGTTGAGTTGATGATGATGATGATGATCGGTCGTTGAGTTGATGATGATGATGATGATGATGATGATGATGATCGGTCGTTGAGTTGATGATGATGAAGATGTTGATAGGCCGTTGAATTGATGTTGGTGATAGGCTATCGAGCTGATATTGGTGATAGGCTATCGAGCTGATGTTGGTGATAGGCTATCGAGCTGATGTTGGTGATAGGCTATCGAGCTGATGTTGGTGATAGGCTATCGAGCTGATGTTGGTGATAGGCTATCGAGCTGATGTTGGTGATAGGCTATCGAGCTGATGTTGGTGATAGGCTATCGAGCTGATGTTGGTGATAGGCTATGGAGCTGATGTTGGTGATAGGCTATCGAGCTGATGTTGGTGATAGGCTATGGAGCTGATGTTGGTGATAGGCTATGGAGCTGATGTTGGTGATAGGCTATGGAGCTGATGTTGGTGATAGGCTATGGAGCTGATGTTGGTGATAGGCTATCGAGCTGATGTTGGTGATAGGCTATCGAGTTGAGTTGATGTTGGTGATAGGCTATCGAGCTGATGTTGGTGATAGGCTATCGAGCTGATGTTGGTGATAGGCTATCGAGCTGATATTGGTGATAAGCTATCGAGTTGAGTTGATGTTGGTGATAAGCTATCGAGTTGAGTTGATGTTGGGGATAGGCTATCGAGTTGAGTTGATATTGGTGACAGGCTATCGTGTTGATATTGGTGATAGGCTATCGAGTTGAGTTGATGTTGGTGATAGGCTATCGAGTTGATATTGGTGATAGGCTATCGAGTTGAGTTGATGTTGGGGATAGGCTATCGAGTTGAGTTGATGTTGGGGATAGGCTATCGAGTTGAGTTGATGTTGGGGATAGGCTATCGAGTTGAGTTGATGTTGGTAATAGGCTATCGAGTTGAGTTGATGTTGGTGATAGGCTATCGAGTTGAGTTGATATTGGTGACAGGCTATCGTGTTGATATTGGTGATAGGCTATCGAGTTGAGTTGATGTTGGTGATAGGCTATCGAGTTGATATTGGTGATAGGCTATCGAGTTGAGTTGATGTTGGGGATAGGCTATCGAGTTGAGTTGATGTTGGGGATAGGCTATCGAGTTGAGTTGATGTTGGTAATAGGCTATCGAGTTGAGTTGATGTTGGTGATAGGCTATCGAGTTGAGTTGATGTTGGTGATAGGCTATCGAGTTGAGTTGATATTGGTGACAGGCTATCGTGTTGATATTGGTGATAGGCTATCGAGTTGAGTTGATGTTTGAGTTGATGTTGATGTTGGGGATAGGCTATCGAGTTTGATATTGGTTGATGTTGATAGGCTATCGAGTTGAGTTGATGTTGGGGATAGGCTAGTTGAGTTGATGTTGGGGATAGGCTATCGAGTTGAGATTTTGAGTCGAGTTGAGTTGATGATGTTGAGTTGATATTGGTGATAGGCTATCGAGTTGAGGGATAGGCTATCGAGTTGAGTTGATGTTGGGAGTTGATGTTGATGTTGGGGATAGGCTATCGAGTTGAGTTGATGTTGGGGATAGGCTATCGAGTTGAGTTGATGTTGGGGATAGGCTATCGAGTTGAGTTGATGTTGGGGATAGGCTATCGAGTTGAGTTGATGTTGGGGATAGGCTATCGAGTTGAGTTGATGTTGATGTTGGGATAGGCTATCGAGTTGAGTTGATGTTGGGGATAGGCTATCGAGTTGAGTTGATGTTGGGGATAGGCTGTCGAGTTGATGTTGATCGAGTTGAGTTGTAGAGTTTTTGGATGACTGCTCTATCCATCTGTAGGTTTTCCTCAGTGCACAGAATGCTCAATCCATCTGTAGGTTTTCCTCAGTACACAGAATGCTCTATCCATCTGTAGGTTTTCCTCAGTACACAGAATGCTCTATCCATCTGTAGGCTTTCCTCAGTACACAGAATGCTCTATCCATCTGTAGGCTTTCCTCAGTACACAGAATGGGTCTTTTTAGAATGATTTAATGGATGTTAGAGGGGTGATGTGACAGTTATTTTAATTTTATTTTTAGGAAGTTGTCTGATTTCAGGAGAGTAGTTAAACTTCTATATTACAGAGGTAAAGCTAAGTTGCTTCTGAGAAAACATATTCACATACATTTAATTGAGATTGTGATTGGCTGATAGGTGGTGACTGTGGTTACAGTTTGTGAATGGAACACTGATTGTAAAAAAATGATTAACATTTCTCTTTCTATTGGCGATGATGTAATAAAGGCCCTGATTGTTGAAAGTCACTTTGGGTTACAGTACATGTATCAGTGTGATGATCAACGGAGAGGTCGAGGGTCAATTGGCTGATTTGATTTTGCAACTAGCTCCAATAACAATAATTTTTCTGAAGGAAGCCATGTTTCTTGTTATGTGTCGGCCGATGTATTCAACAAAAACAAATGATACTACTGTGAAGTCTGCGTTTGTTTTTATTTGTCATCGCTAGAATCAAGTCTCTTGTAAAATAGTGAAACCACAAGTAACATATATTTTATGAAATATAATTATGCCACAAAATAGCAACATCAGTATTGGGTTGGATCCATGATCAATCCTTCTCTGTTTTCCGAACCGTTGTCATACCAGCCCATGGAGTGGTGATGTCATACCAGCCCATGGAGTGGTGATGTCATACCAGTCCATGGAGTGGTGATGTCATACCAGCCCATGGAGTGGCGATGTCATACCAGCCCATGGAGTGGCGATGTCATACCAGCCCATGGAGTGGCGATGTCATACCAGCCCATGGAGTGGCGATGTCATACCAGCCCATGGAGTGGCGATGTCATACCAGCCCATGGAGTGGCGATATCATACCAGCCCATGGAGTGGCGATGTCATACCAGCCCATGGAGTGGCGGTGTCATACCAGCCCATGGAGTGGTGATGTCATACCAGCCCATGGAGTGGTGATGTCATACCAGCCCATGGAGTGGTGATGTCATACCAGCCCATGGAGTGGCGATGTCATACCAGCCCATGGAATGGCGATGTCATACCAGCCCATGGAATGGCGATGTCATACCAGCCCATGGAGTGGCGATGTCATACCAGCCCATGGAATGGCGATGTCATACCAGCCCATGGAATGGCGATGTCATACCAGCCCATGGAGTGGCGATGTCATACCAGCCCATGGAGTGGCGATGTCATACCAGCCCATGGAGTGGCGATGTCATACCAGCCCATGGAATGGCGATGTCATACCAGCCCATGGAGTGGTGATGTCATACCAGCCCATGGAATGGCGATGTCAGCGAGTTCTGCACCACCATCTCTTTAACAGCCGACACGTGTTAGTAGTCAGCCATTATATCAACTTTGCACTGATCGCCAGTCAGAATGAATGATGGAAGCAGGTTTTAATTTATTTTTAAGCAGGTATAGTTTTATATTATGATTTGTGTGTTCACACATGTGTTTGGTTGATGTTACATTTGATTTACTGCTTTTGGTTGACAATCATTCATCTCCTTTCCCACACTAAGGTGTGTTATGGCTTCTTCCTTTGGTTCATTTCCAGTAGTTGAGTTGTTGTGTGATTGGTTGGCCTTCTACCTGCTTCTCTGTCTTTATTAAAGTTGTATTGTACATATTTATTCTCTAACATGTTTCATATTATACTTGCATCTTAAAATGGAATAAAAACTTTATACTCCAACTCTGTTTATATGTTTGTGGAAAGTATTATATTTGGTTGGTTTTGGTTAGCTGCAGAAAGATGGACTGTTAGAGCCAATATTAGCCACTGATGTTGACTCGCATGCTCTTCCTGCTGATGCCACCAGATGGAGACATTACTACATACTAAACATGCCTTAGTGTTCATTTTTTATTTATTTAACTGGGCAAATCAGTGAAACATATTCTTATTTACAATGACGGCCTATCAGCCTGAGAATTGAAGTTGCAGAAATGTCTCCTGCTGGGCTAGCTGTAGTCACCTCACGCAAACAACTGTCCTCCTGTTGACTTTAACTAGTGTGTGTTATAGTTATAAGTAATTCTGTAAGCCGCCTACAATGAATGCTTGAAATTCAAGCAGTGAAGTTTACATGTGTAGTCTCTCCTACATACAGAGCAGCAACACACACAAGCATGAGTTAATATATTTCATCATCAACCCACACTCAGAAGACAGTCACCTATGTGAGCTGTGGAGTTATATTAAGCTCTGGTTTATATAATATTGTTAGATGGAGGATGGTGAGTCAGAGGGAGAGATGGTGTCTGGCTTGACCGCCCCCCCCCCCCCCCCCCCCCCCCCCCCCCCCCCTGGGAACACACACATCAAGTCTAACACAGGACTGTTTCCTAACTGCTCAAATCATGAACCTGGCTATTACACAAGTCAAATACACACTTGAGAGTGGGTGAGAGGACGGCTCATAATGGCTGGGATGGAGTAAATGGAATGGTATCAAACACATGAAAACCATGGGTTTGATACCAATTCCAGCCGTTACTATGAGCCGTCCTCCCCAATTAAGGTGCCACCAGCCTCCTGTGGTACACACACATTTATACATTTGCATTCTAAAAGAAATGGGGCAGCCACTCCCCTTCTCTACAGCCTACCTTGGCTGGCTCACATAGAAAGACCTGTTCCTTACGCTAACAAATATCCTCCTCCATTTCCATCTGGGCTGACCTTTGACCTCTAATGTCCAAACTCAGGAAGGAGGTATGTAGGGGCCAGGGTTGGACAAGGGAGGGAAGGGCGTTGTGTTTGTGAGCCAGGGTTGTACAGGGGAGGGAAGGGGTGCATGGTGATAAGGATCGAAGGCCGAGACATTCTAAAGGGTATTTTCCCAGCAGCTTCCTCCAGTCTAGTTCACAGAAAACTAACCTATCAGTTAATAGTCTCCTTCACAAGAGATATTGAGAGAATCTCAGTTTCATACTCCTTGCGTCCTCTCTCCTCACCTCCTCAAAACCCATTGGACGAATAAGCCAGGGATCCCTCCCCTCTGACCTTCTCCTCCAAGAGAGAAGGAGAAGAGCAGGAAAGAAGTGGTCCAGTCCTGCACACAGGACTGTCCCAGGAGGATGGGGGAAAGGTAACCAAGACTGAGCTAAATGTAGTACAAGACTCTAGTGTTGATGTATGTTTACAGGGCTCAGTGTTGTATAGTATAGCACAGCACAGTACATTACAGTATAGTGTAGTATAGCATACCAGTGGTTACTACAAGTTGTAGCTATAGGCTGTGATTTTGTTGGTCTTTCTAACGTAAAAAAAATTCTAATGTAGAAAATTGCCACCACTTGATAAATGTTTATTATATAAATTCAGAAGCAACATATATACACTACTGTTCAAAGGTTTGGGGTCACTTAGACATTTCCTTGTTTTTGAAAGAAAATCACATTTTTTTGTCTAGTAAAATAACATCAAATTGATCAGAAATACAGTATATGAATTGTTAATGTTATAAATGACTATTGTAGCTGGATACTGCAGATGTTTTATAGACTATCTACATAGAGGACTATTATCAGAAACAATCACTCCTGTGTTCCAATGGCATGTTGTGTTAGCTAATCCAAGTTTATCATTTTAAAAGGCTAATTGATCATTAGAAAACCCTTTTGCAATTGTGTTAGCTGAAAACTGTAAATAAATAAAACTGTCCTTCTTTAGACTAGTTGAGTACCTGGAGCATCAGCATTTGTGGGTTCGATTACAGGCTCAAAATGGCCAGAAACAAAGCACTTTCTTCTGAAACCCGTCAGCCTATTCTTATTCTGATAAATGAAGGCTATTCCATGCAATAAATTGCCAAGACACTGAAGATCTGGTACAACGCTGTGTCCTACTCCCTACACAGAACAGAGCAAACGGGCTCTAACCAGAATAGAAAGAGGAGTGGGAGGCCGCGGTGCACAACTGGGCAAAAGGACAAGTACATTTGAGTGTCTAGTTTGAGAAATAGATGCCTTACAAATCCCCAACTGGCAGCTTCATTAAATAGTACCTGCAAAACACCAGTCTCAACGTCAACAGTGGAGTGGCGACTCCGGGATGCTGGACTTCTAGGTGGAGTTGCAAAGAAAAAGCCAAATCTCAGACTGGCCAATAAAAAGAAAAGTTTAAGATGGGCAAAAGAACACAGCCCTTGGAAAGAGGAACCCTGTCTAGAAGACCAGAAGGAAGAATAATAGTGAAGACATCAACACTATGAAATAACATATATGGAATCATGTTGTAACCAAAAAAGTGTGAAACAAATCAAAATATATTTGAGATTCTTCAAAGTAGCCACCTTGATGACAGCTTTGCACACTCTTGGCATTCTCTCAACCAGTTTCAAGAGGAAGTCACCTGGAATGCATTTCAATTTACAGGTGTGCCTTGTTAAAAGTTCATTTGTGGATTTTATTTTTAATGTGTTTGAGCCAATCAGTTGTGTTGTGACAAGGTAGGGGTGGTACACAGAAGACAGGCCTATCTGGTAAAAGACCAAGTCCTTATTATGGCAAGAAGAGCTCAAATAAGCAAAGAGGAACGACAGTCCATTACTTTAAAACATGAAGGTCAGTCAATCCGGAAAATGTCAAGAAATGTAAAAGTTTCAAGTTCAGTCGCAAAAAACATCAAGCACTATGATGAAACTAGCTCTCATTGGTAACGCCACAGGGAAAGAAGACCAGAGTTACCTTTGCTGCAGAGGATCAGTTCATGAGTTAAAAAACTCAGATTGCACCCCAAATAAATGCTTCACAGAGTTCAATTAACAGACATATCTCAACATCAACTGTTCAGAGGAGACTGTGTGAATCAGGCCTTCATGGTCAAATTGCTGCAAATAAACCACTACTAAAGGACACCAATAAGAAGAAGAGACTTGTTTGGACCAAGAAACACGGCCAATGCACATTAGACTGGTGGAAATCTGTGCTTTGGTCTGATGAGTCCAAATTTTAGATTTTTTTTTCTGTGAGACACAAGGTAGGTGAACGGATGATTTCTGTATGTGTTGTTCCCACCGTGAAGCATGGAGGAGGAGGTGTGATGGTGTCAGGGTGCTTTGCTGGTGACACTGTCAGTGATTTATTTAAAATTCAAGGCACACTTAACCAGCATGGCTACCACAGCATTCTGCAGCGATACACCATCCCATCTGGTTAGAGCTTAGTGGGATTATCATTTGTTTTTCAACAGGACAATGACTCAACACACCTCCAGACTGTGTAAGGGCTATTTTACCAAGAAGGAGAGTGATGGAGTGCTGCATCAGATGACCTCGCCTCCAAATCACCCGACCTCAACCCAATTGAGATGGTTTGGGAAGAGTTGGACCGCAGAGTGAAGGAAACGCAGCTAACAAGTGATCAGCATATGTGGAAACTCCTTCAACACTGTTGGAAAAGCATTCCAGGTGAAGCTGGTTGAGAGAATGCCAAGAGTGTGCAAAGCTGTCATCAAGGCAAAGGGTGGCTATTTGAAGAATCTAAAATCTAAAATATATTTTTATTTGTTTAACACTTTGTTGATTAATACACGATTCCATATGTGCTATTTCATAGTTTTGATGTCTTCACTATTATTCTACAACATAGAAAATAGTAAAAAATAAAGAAAAGCCCTTAAATGAGTAGATGTGTCCAAACTTAGGACTGTATTGAAAGCAGTAACTTCCCTCAATGTCATCTCTGAATATTTGAATGACTCTAGGACCAAGAAAATGTATTCAAAACAGCTTCTCAAGTTTTGTAATTGTATGTTTGTTAATGGGAAAATATGTCCATTTAATTCAATGTTTCTGTTTAGGAGAGGTTTTCCTCCGACAGCAACGACAGGTACAAGTGAATGATCAGTAATTAGTCCAATGGGATGCAGAATCATAGTCAGAGCTTTAATATTAGGCTGTATTTTGGCTATTCATTCAAAGTGTCCTTTACTCAAACAGTACATGCTTCTGCAGCAATAGTATATCCAAATGACAACTATATACAGATTACAAAATAGTAATTTGGGGAGAGAAAATAGAATCACATGAAAATAACTATAAATTCTATAAAACGTTCTCAATACAGTATTACAGTTTTCTGAAAGGGTCATTTTACCTCCAAAAGGAACTTGTCATCCTCATAACTAAAATAGCCTTGTTAATGGCAGAGTAATAGCATCCGTGTATTGGCGTGTGATGGTCTTGTAACCCTACTGAAATCAGTGGTACAGCTTTCTACTCCCTGGACGCTCCCTGAATGAAGACAACTTTTAATGTCTCACCTCACCAGACCTCACCAGACCACACCACACCTCACCTCACCAGACCTCACCTCACCAGATCTCACCTCACCAGACCTCACCAGACCTCACCTCACCAGACCTCACCAGACCTCACCTCACCACACCTCACCAGACCTCACCACACCAAACCACACCAGACCTCACCACACCACACCTCACCAGACCTCACCTCCTCTCACCAGACCTCACCTCCTCTCACCAGACCTCACCAGACCTCACCACACCACACCTCACCACACCACACCACACCTCACCACACCTCACCACACCACACCTCACCACACCTTACCACACCTCACCGGGACAAAACCTAAATCCCTTTAGATCCTTTTGAACAATGTCCTAGGGTGCATCTGAAACGACACCCTATTCCATATCTAGTGCACTACTACTACAGAACCCTGGTCAAAAGTAGTGTACTATACAGGGTACTATTTGAGACACAGCCTACCCTTACTTTACCCCAGTCAGTGTCTGAACTTCAACGAGCCCACAGAACGGCTGTGAGGAACACACTGGTTGATTACATACACACAGAACTAAATTAGATTAAGTAACATTTACAAATAGGCTATTATTATTATTATAATTTGTACATACAAGCAGCCCTCTAAAGTGAGGTTTGGTCAGGGTCGTGCTTGATCGAATGTACAGTGTTCTCGACTCTAATACGCTGTCATTGATTTGTGGACTGAAACAGGAAGTTATCATTGATTGCAGAATTGAAACAGGAAGTGGAACCTACAATAAACAGTACCAGAGAGGGTGTATCATTGTAATGCTGATTATACATGCACACTATTCAGTCTAGTTCATACAGGTCAAGGAGTGTAGGAGTGCAGAGTTGTTTTGGAATTGGGATCTCCACTGTCTTTTCAAGTCTGTAAGAAGCCTGCGTCTTCATCAAGGAGATAGGAAGAGGGGGCGAGTGATTGGTTTGGAATTCCCCCCCCTTCTAGTGTCCACTCAGTCAAATCTCAGACGACTCTATCCTCTCTATCCAGGGAAGACCAGGGGGAGGTTTACTGTCTTCCTCTCCTCTTTCTCTCTCTCCTCCTCCTCTTCCTCTCCTAACCTCCTGCACTTCCCTCTCCAGTGACTCGTTACTGTAATCTCCCATCTCTCCTCCTTCTCCTCCTCTTCCTCCCCTCACATCTCGCAGTTCCCTCTCCAGTGACTCGTTACTGTAATCTCCCATCTCTCCTCCTCCTTCTCCTCCTCTTCCTCCCCTCACATCTCGCAGTTCCCTCTCCAGCGTTCCTCCTCCTCCTCTGAGCTGGTATAGTTCTCTCTCCAGTAGTTGGTTGTGGTGGTACATGTCCAGGTAGCTGGCCTGCAGCTCTCTCTGGTAGCAGATGACTTTCTCCTTCTCTGTCTGCCACGTCTGTCTCTCCTGCTCGAAGGCCGTAGCCTGGGCCTCGCTCTGACAACGCTCTAACATCAGTTCTGCTCGCAGACGCTCCTCTGTAGAGCCTGGAGATAAAGAGAGAGAGGGGGGGTAGGAAGAGAAAGAGGGGGACAGAGAGAGAGATAGAGAGACAGACATTTTGATGATCACCAATTAGCTTATTAGCCAACACAGTAACATTAGTCTCACAAATATATAACAATCAAACATAACATTTGCCATTGAACAGATGCTTTAGTCCAAAGAGACGAGCAGTCATGCTGAATACATTAACGTATGTGTGGACCCAGGAATCCAACCGACAACCCTACCAGTGCAAGCGCCATGCTGTAGTGATTGAGCTACAGAGAACCACAAATTGAAATTGGGTTTTTATTTTCGTAACAAGGCTTGCTTCCCGCTTCTGGCTAGAAAGAAGCTTGTTCTCTGTTATTGATTATGGTGACTTGTTGTATATGAATGTAACCTCCTCTGTCTTACAGAGACTGGACTCTGTTTATCATGCAGCCTCCTCTGTCTTACAGAGACTGGACTCTGTTTATCATCCAGCCTCCTCTGTCTTACAGAGACTGGACTCTGTTTATCATGCAGCCTCCTCTGTCTTACAGAGACTGGACTCTGTTTATCATGCAGCCTCCTCTGTCTTACAGAGACTGGACTCTGTTTATCATGCAGCCTCCTCTGTCTTACAGAGACTGGACTCTGTTTATCATCCAGCCTCCTCTGTCTAACAGAGACTGGACTCTGTTTATCATGCAGCCTCCTCTGTCTTACAGAGACTGGACTCTGTTTATCATGCAGCCTCCTCTGTCTTACAGAGACTGGACTCTGTTTATCATGCAGCCTCCTCTGTCTTACAGAGACTGGACTCTGTTTATCATCCAGCCTCCTCTGTCTAACAGAGACTGGACTCTGTTTATCATGCAGCCTCCTCTGTCTTACAGAGACTGGACTCTGTTTATCATGCAGCCTCCTCTGTCTGACAGAGACTGGACTCTGTTTATCATGCAGCCTCCTCTGTCTTACAGAGACTGGACTCTGTTTATCATGCAGCCTCCTCTGTCTGACAGAGACTGGATTCTGTTTATCATGCAGCCTCCTCTGTCTTACAGAGACTGGACTCTGTTTATCATGCATCCTTGCACTTTATTACAGATGTCAAGTCCCTCACCCAGCACTGCAACTTGTACCAAATGGGAGGTTGGACCTCACTTTATATGTGCAGAAAGATACATTTGTACGTGTTTGTCTACAAAGCCCTTTTGGGTCAACTCCCTCTTTCCCTCTGTAGTCTGGTCTCCTTCACCACCAGCAGTTACCATACCTGGTCTGCTAGGTGGTTGCTACTTAAAGTCCCCAGGACATTCAAGGTATTAGGCAAGACTGCCTTCTCTGCTTGTGCACCAGAGGCATGGAATGGTCTACAATCCATACTTCATCTAGATATATTAGTGCCACTGAATTCATTTAAAATATTGATGGGAGACTGTTACGGAGGACTGTAAATATTGTTTTTAGGCTGGATCATGTTGTTGTGTGTTTTAATTCTGTAATGTATTGATTGTTGCTGCCGTCTTGGCCAGGTCTCCCTTCAAAAAGAGACTGTGGGTCACAATGGGCCTTTCCTGGTTAAATAATGGTTAAATAAACAAATATCTATACCTGATGCCCCTCCTGATCCTCGAGACCCTAGTGTCCCACTCTCCTCCACTCTCCCTTTCCCCTGTCGTCGGGCTGTCTTCAGCGTGTCTATCTGTCCATCACGGCTCTGCAGCTCTCCTCTGGTCTCTCTCAGCTGGGTCTTCAGCTGGAACAGCTCTGACAGCTTGCTGGTCACCTCCGCCTGGGAATCACGTAGCTGTTGCTTCAACAACGAGATTTCACCCGACTTCTGACACACCTGAAAGGTAAGGAGGGAGGGGTGAAAGAGGCTGTTAAATAAACCCTGCTCTTCACCAGCATCCCTCAGTCAAATCCTCTCTCTATGCCTGCACTCCATCCTCCTACCCCCTCACCTTCCCCACTCCATCCTCCTACCCCCTCACCTTCCCCACTCCGTCCTCCTACCCCCTCACCTTCCCCACTCCGTCCTCCTACCCCTTCACCTTCCCCACTCCGTCCTCCTACCCCCTCACCTTCCCCACTCCATCCTCCTACCCCCTCACCTTCCCCACTCCGTCCTCCTACCCCCTCACCTTCCCCACTCCATCCTCCTACCCCCTCACCTTCCCCACTCCATCCTCCTACCCCCTCACCTTCCCCACTCCATCCTCCTACCCCCTCACCTTCCCCACTCCGTCCTCCTACCCCCTCACCTTCCCCACTCCGTCCTCCTACCCCCTCACCTTCCCCACTCCGTCCTCCTACCCCCTCACCTTCCCCACTCCGTCCTCCTACCCCCTCACCTTCGCCACTCCGTTCTTCTACCCCCTCACCTTCCCCACTCCGTCCTCCTACCCCCTCACCTTCCCCACTCCGTCCTCCTACCCCCACCTTCCCCACTCCGTCCTCCTACCCCTCACCTTCGCCACTCCGTCCTCCTACCCCCTCACCTTCCCCACTCCGTCCTCCTACCCCCTCACCTTCCCCACTCCATCCTCCTACCCCCTCACCTTCCCCACTCCGTCCTCCTACCCCCTCACCTTCCCCACTCCATCCTCCTACCCCCTCACCTTCCCCACTCCGTCCTCATACCCCCTCACCTTCCCCACTCCATCCTCATACCCCCTCACCTTCCCCACTCCATCCTCATACCCCCTCACCTTCCCCACTCCATCCTCATACCCCCTCACCTTCCCCACTCCGTCCTCCTACCCCCTCACCTTCCCCACTCCATCCTCATACCCCCTCACCTTCCCCACTCCGTCCTCCTACCCCCTCACCTTCCCCACTCCGTCCTCCTACCCCCTCACCTTCCCCACTCCATCCTCATACCCCCTCACCTTCCCCACTCCGTCCTCCTACCCCCTCACCTTCCCCACTACATCCTCCTACCCCTCACCTTCCCCACTCCATCCTCCTACCCCCTCACCTTCGCCACTCCGTCCTCCTACCCCCTCACCTTCCCCACTCCGTCCTCCTACCCCCTCACCTTCGCCACTCCGTCCTCCTACCCCCTCACCTTCCCCACTCCGTCCTCCTACCCCCTCACCTTCGCCACTCCGTCCTCCTACCCCCTCACCTTCCCCACTCCGTCCTCATACCCCCTCACCTTCCCCACTCCGTCCTCCTACCCCCTCACCTTCCCCACGACATCCTCCTACCCCCTCACCTTCCCCACTCCATCCTCCTACCCCCTCACCTTCGCCACTCCGTCCTCCTACCCCCTCACCTTCCCCACTCCGTCCTCCTACCCCCTCACCTTCGCCACTCCGTCCTCCTACCCCCTCACCTTCCCCACTCCGTCCTCCTACCCCCTCACCTTCGCCACTCCGTCCTCCTACCCCCTCACCTTCCCCACTCCGTCCTCCTACCCCCTCACCTTCGCCACTCCGTACTCCTACCCCCTCACCTTCCCCACTCCGTCCTCCTACCCCCTCACCTTCCCCACTCCGTCCTCCTACCCCCTCACCTTCCCCACTCTGTACTCCTACCCCCTCACCTTCCCCACTCCATCCTCCTACCCCCTCACCTTCCCCACTCCGTCCTCCTACCCCCTCACCTTCCCCACTACATCCTCCTACCCCCTCACCTTCCCCACTCCATCCTCCTACCCCCTCACCTTCCCCACTCCGTCCTCCTATCCCCTCACCTTCCCCACTACATCCTCCTACCCCTCACCTTCCCCACTCCGTCCTCCTACCCCCTCACCTTCCCCACTCCGTCCTCCTACCCCCTCACCTTCCCCACTCCGTCCTCCTACCCCCTCACCTTCCCCACTACATCCTCCTACCCCCTCACCTTCCCCACTCCATCCTCCTACCCCCTCACCTTCCCCACTCCGTCCTCCTACCCCCTCACCTTCCCCACTCCATCCTCCTACCCCCTCACCTTCCCCACTCCGTCCTCCTACCCCCTCACCTTCGCCACTCCGTCCTCCTACCCCCTCACCTTCCCCACTCCGTACTCCTACCCCCTCACCTTCCCCACTCCGTCCTCCTACCCCCTCACCTTCCCCACTCCGTACTCCTACCCCCTCACCTTCCCCACTCCGTACTCCTACCCCCTCACCTTCCCCACTCCGTCCTCCTACCCCCTCACCTTCCCCACTCCGTACTCCTACCCCCTCACCTTCGCCACTCCGTCCTCCTACCCCCTCACCTTCGCCACTCCATCCTCCTACCCCCTCACCTTCCCCACTCCGTCCTCCTACCCCCTCACCTTCCCCACTCCGTCCTCCTACCCCCTCACCTTCCCCACTCCATACTCCTACCCCCTCACCTTCGCCACTCCGTCCTCCTACCCCCTCACCTTCCCCACTCCATCCTCCTACCCCCTCACCTTCGCCACTCCGTCCTCCTACCCCCTCACCTTCCCCACTCCGTCCTCCTACCCCCTCACCTTCGCCACTCCGTCCTCCTACCCCCTCACCTTCGCCACTCCGTCCTCCTACCCCCTCACCTTCGCCACTCCGTCCTACTACCCCCTCACCTTCCCCACTCCATCCTCCTACCCCCTCACCTTCCCCACTCCGTCCTCCTACCCCCTCACCTTCGCCACTCCGTCCTCCTACCCCCTCACCTTCCCCACTCCATCCTCCTACCCCCTCACCTTCACCACTCCGTCCTCCTACCCCCTCACCTTCCCCACTCCATCCTCCTAACCCCTCACCTTCCCCACTCCATCCTCCTACCCCCTCACCTTCCCCACTCCATCCTCCTACCCCCTCATCTTCCCCACTACATCCTCCTACCCCCTCACCTTCCCCACTCCATCCTCCTACCCCCTCACCTTCCCCACTACATCCTCATACCCCCTCACCTTCCCCACTCCAACCTCCTACCCCCTCACCTTCCCCACTCCATCCTCCTACCCCCTCACCTTCCCCACTCCATCCTCCTACCCCCTCACCTTCCCCACTCCATCCTACTACCCCCTCACCTTCGCCACTCCGTACTCCTACCCCCTCACCTTCCCCACTCCATCCTCCTACCCCCCACCTTCCCCACTCCATCCTCCTACCCCCTTACCTTCCCCACTCCATCCTCCTACCCCCTCACCTTCCCCACTCCATCCTCCTACCCCCTCACCTTCCCCACTCCATCCTCCTACCCCCTCACCTTCCCCACTCCATCCTCCTACCCCCTCACCTTCCCCACTCCATCCTCCTACCCCCTCACCTTCCGCACTCCATCCTCCTACCCCCTCACCTTCCCCACTCCATCCTTCTACCCCCTCACCTTCCCCACTCCATCCTCCTACCCCCTCACCTTCCCCACTACATCCTCATACCCCCTCACCTTCCCCACTCCATCCTCCTACCCCCTCACCTTCCCCACTCCATCCTCCTACCCCCTCACCTTCCCCACTCCATCCTCCTACCCCCTCACCTTCCCCACTCCATCCTCCTACCCCCTCACCTTCGCCACTCCGTACTCCTACCCCCTCACCTTCCCCACTCCATCCTCCTACCCCCTCACCTTCCCCACTCCATCCTCCTACCCCCTCACCTTCCCCACTCCATCCTCCTACCCCCTCACCTTCGCCACTCCGTACTCCTACCCCCTCACCTTCCCCACTCCATCCTCCTACCCCCCACCTTCCCCACTCCATCTCCTACCCCCTCACCTTCCCCACTCCATCCTCCTACCCCCTCACCTTCCCCACTCCATCATCCTACCCCTCACCTTCCCCACTCCATCCTCCTACCCCCTCACCTTCCCCACTCCATCCTCCTACCCCTCACCTTCCCCACTCCATCCTCCTACCCCCTCACCTTCCGCACTCCATCCTCCTACCCCCTCACCTTCCCCACTCCATCCTCCTACCCCCTCACCTTCCCCACTCCATCCTCCTACCCCCTCACCTTCCCCACTACATCCTCATACCCCCTCACCTTCCCCACTCCATCCTCCTACCCCCTCACCTTCCCCACTCCATCCTCCTACCCCCTCACCTTCCCCACTCCATCCTCCTACCCCCTCACCTTCCCCACTCCATCCTTCTACCCCCTCACCTTCGCCACTCCGTACTCCTACCCCCTCACCTTCCCCACTCCATCCTCCTACCCCCTCACCTTCCCCACTCCATCCTCCTACCCCCTCACCTTCCCCACTCCATCCTCCTACCCCCTCACCTTCCCCACTCCATCCTCCTACCCCCTCACCTTCCCCACTCCATCCTCCTACCCCCTCACCTTCCCCACTCCGTCCTCCTACCCCCTCACCTTCCCCACTCCATCCTCCTACCCCCTCACCTTCCCCACTCCATCCTCCTACCCCCTCACCTTCCCCACTCCGTCCTCCTACCCCCTCACCTTCCCCACTCCATCCTCCTACCCCCTCACCTTCGCCACTCCGTCCTCCTACCCCCTCATCTTCCCCACTCCATCCTCCTACCCCCTCACCTTCCCCACTCCATCCTCCTACCCCCTCACCTTCCCCACTACATCCTCATACCCCCTCACCTTCCCCACTCCATCCTCCTACCCCCTCACCTTCCCCACTACATCCTCATACCCCCTCACCTTCCCCACTCCATCCTCCTACCCCCTCACCTTCCCCACTACATCCTCATACCCCCTCACCTTTCCCACTCCATCCTCCTACCCCCTCACCTTCGCCACTCCGTCCTCCTACCCCCTCACCTTCCCCACTCCATCCTCCTACCCCCTCACCTTCGCCACTCCGTCCTCCTACCCCCTCACCTTCCCCACTCCATCCTCCTACCCCCTCACCTTCCCCACTCCGTCCTCCTACCCCTCACCTTCCCCAATAAATACACCACCCCATCACCTTCCCCACTCCGTCCTCATACCTCCTCACCTTCCCCACTCCATCCCCCACCCCCTCAACTTCCCCATCCATCCCCCCACCTCCTCAACTTCCCCACTTCATCCCCCCACCTCCTCACCTTCCCCACTCCATCCCCCCACCCCCTCACCTTCCCCCACCTCCTCACCTTCCCCAATCCATCCTCGTACCTCCTCACCTTCCCCACTCCATCCTCCTACCCCCTCACCTTCCCCACTCCATCCCCCACCTCCTCACCTTCCTCAGTCCATCCCCCACCTCCTCACCTTCCCCAATAAATACACCACCTCCTCTCCTTCCCCACTCCATCCTCATACCTCCCCACCTTCCCCACTAAATCCCCCACCTCCACACCTTCCCCACTCCATCCTACTACCCCCTCACCTTCCCCACTCCATCCTCCTACCCCCTCACCTTCCCTACTACATCCTCATACCCCCTCACCTTCCCCACTCCATCCTCATACCTCCCTACCTTCCCCACTCCATCCCCCACCCCCTCAACTTCCCCACTCCATCCCCCCACCCCCTCACCTTACCCCACCTCCTCACCTTCCCCACTCCATCCTCCTACCCCCTCACCTTCCCCCTCCGTCCTCATACCTCCTCACCTTTCCCACTCCATCCCACCACCTCCTCACCTTCCCCACTCCATCCCCCACCCCCTCACCTTCCCCACTCCATCCCCCACCTCCTCACCTTCCCCACCCCCTCACCTTCCCCACTCCATCCCCCCACCCCCTCACCTTCCCCCACCTCCTCACCTTCCCCACTCCATCCCCCACCTCCTCACCTTCCCCACTCCATCCCCCCACCCCCTCACCTTCCCCCACCTCCTCACCTTCCCCACTCCATCCCCCCACCCCCTCACCTTCCCCCACCTCCTCACCTTCCCCACTCCATCCTCCTACCCCCTCACATTCCCCCTCCGTCCTCGTACCTCCTCACCTTCCCCACTCCATCCCCCACCCCCTTACCTTCCCCACTCCATCCCCCCACCCCCTCACCTTCCCCACTCCTACCTCCACACCTTCCCCACTCCGTCCTCGTACCTCCTCACCTTCCCCACTCCATCCCCCACCCCCTCACCTTCCCCACTCCATCCCCCCACCTCCTCACCTTCCCCACTCCCTCAACTTCCCCACTCCATCCCCCACCCCCTCCCCACTCCATCCCCCCACCCCCTCACCTTCCCCACTCCATCCCCCACCTCCTCACCTTCCCCACTCCATCCCCCCACCTCCTCACCTTCCCCACTCCATCCCCCCACCTCCTCACCTTCCCCACTCCATCCCCCCACCTCCTCACCTTCCCCACTCCATCCCCCCACCTCCTCACCTTCCCCACTCCATCCCCCCACCCCCTCACCTTCCCCACTCCATCCCCCCACCCCCTCACCTTCCCCACCCCCTCACATTTACATTTACATTACATTTAAGTAATTTAGCAGACGCTCTTATCCAGAGCGACTTACAAATTGGTGCATTCACCTTATGACATCCAGTGGAACAGTCACTTTACAATAGTGCATCTAAATCTTAAAGGGGGGGGTGAGAGGGAATACTTATCCTATCCTAGGTATTCCTTAAAGAGGTGGGGTTTCAGGTGTCTCCGGAAGGTGGTGATTGACTCCGCTGTCCTGGCGTCGTGAGGGAGTTTGTTCCACCATTGGGGGGCCAGAGCAGCGAACAGTTTTGACTGGGCTGAGCGGGAGCTGTACTTCCTCAGTGGTAGGGAGGCGAGCAGGCCAGAGGTGGATGAACGCAGTGCCCTTGTTTGGGTGTAGGGCTTGATCAGAGCCTGGAGGTACTGAGGTGCCGTTCCCCTCACAGCTCCGTAGGCAAGCACCATGGTCTTGTAGCGGATGCGAGCTTCAACTGGAAGCCAGTGGAGAGAACGGAGGAGCGGGGTGACGTGAGAGAACTTGGGAAGGTTGAACACCAGACGGGCTGCGGCGTTCTGGATGAGTTGTAGGGGTTTAATGGCACAGGCAGGGAGCCCAGCCAACAGCGAGTTGCAGTAATCCAGACGGGAGATGACAAGTGCCTGGATTAGGACCTGCGCCGCTTCCTGTGTGAGGCAGGGTCGTACTCTGCGGATGTTGTAGAGCATGAACCTACAGGAACGGGCCACCGCATTGATGTTGGTTGAGAACGACAGGGTGTTGTCCAGGATCACGCCAAGGTTCTTAGCGCTCTGGGAGGAGGACACAATGGAGTTGTCAACCGTGATGGCGAGATCATGGAACGGGCAGTCCTTCCCGGGAGGAAGAGCAGCTCCGTCTTGCCGAGGTTCAGCTTGAGGTGGTGATCCGTCATCCACACTGATATGTCTGCCAGACATGCAGAGATGCGATTCGCCACCTGGTCATCAGAAGGGGGAAAGGAGAAGATTAGTTGTGTGTCGTCTGCATAGCAATGATAGGAGAGACCATGTGAGGTTATGACAGAGCCAAGTGACTTGGTGTATAGCGAGAATAGGAGAGGGCCTAGAACAGAGCCCTGGGGACACCAG
>NC_060195.1:15748945-15931445 GCF_021184085.1 Oncorhynchus gorbuscha | reverse complement strand
TCATCATCATCATCATCCTCCTGACTCAGACCACGCACTGACGCCACCGCCTGTATCACAACATTAATACCAACTGTTATCATCATCATCATCATCATCCTGACTCAGACCACGCACTGACGCCACCGCCTGTATCACAACATTAATACCAACTGTTATCATCATCATCATCATCATCCTCCTGACTCAGACCACGCACTGACGCCACCGCCTGTATCACAACATTAATACCAACTGTTATCATCATCATCATCATCATCATCATCATCCTCCTGACTCAGACCACACACTGACGCTACCGCCTGTATCACAACATTAATACCAACTGTTATCGTCATCATCATCATAACTATCAGAATCACCATACAAATGTACCATTAATATGAACTAGTTATCTAATCATCATCATCATCATCATCATAATTATTGTACATTTGACTGTATTGATAATTAATATGAACTAGTTTCCTAATGTCGTTTCCTACATCCTAATGTATTGATAATTAATATGAACTAGTTTCCTAATGTAGTTTCCTACATCCTAATGTATTGATAATTAATATGAACTAGTTTCCTAATGTCGTTTCCTACATCCTAATGTATTGATAATTAATATGAACTAGTTTCCTAATGTCGTTTCCTACATCCTAATGTATTGATAATTAATATGAACTAGTTTCCTAATGTAGTTTCCTACATCCTAATGTATTTGTCATGTTTGTCATTTATTATCATGTCTTGTCCCTGTGCTCCCCATTCTATTCGTTTCCCTCTGCTGGTCTTATTAGGTTCTTTCCCTCTTTCTATCCCTCTCTCTCCCCCTCCCTCTCTCACTCTCTCGCTCTCTCTTCTCTCTATCGTTCCGTTCCTGCTCCCAGCTGTTCCTATTCCCCTAATCATCATTTAGTCTTCCCACACCTGTTCCCGATCCTTTCCCCTGATTGGAGTCCCTATTTATTCCTTTGTGTTCCGTTCCTGTCCTGTCGGTTCCTTGTTTAGAATTCACCGTGCTGTGATTGTGTATCGCCCTGTCCTGTCGTGTTTTTGTCTTCATCAGATGCTGCGTGTGAGCAGGTGTCTCTGTCAGCTACGGCCTGCGCCTACCCGAAGCGACCTGCAGTCTGAGACCGCTTCTCCTGTTATTCCCCTCTACAGACTAGAGGATTTCTGTTATTCCCTGTTTGGACTTGAATAAACTCTGTTTCTGTTAAGTCGCTTTTGGGTCCTCTTTCACCCGCATGACAGAAGGAACCGACCAAGGAATGGACCCAGCGACTTCAGACGCTCGTTACACTGCCGTCGAGATCCAAGGAGCCATGCTCGGCAGACACGAGCAGGAATTGTCTGCTGCTCGCCATGCCGTGGAGAACCTGGCCGCTCAGGTTTCCGACCTCTCTGGACAGTTCCAGAGTCTACGTCTCGTGCCACCTGTTACTTCCTGGCCTGCCGAGCCTCCAGAACCTAGGGTTAATAACCCACCTTGCTACTCCGGGCAGCCCACTGAGTGCCGCTCCTTTCTCACGCAGTGTGAGATTGTGTTCTCTCTCCAACCCAACACATACTCTAGAGAGAGAGCTCGGGTTGCTTACGTCATTTCACTCCTTACTGGCCGGGCTCGAGAATGGGGCACAGCTATCTGGGAGGCAAGGGCTGATTGCTCTAACAAGTTCCAGAACTTTAAAGAGGAGAGGATTCGGGTTTTTGACCGTTCAGTTTTTGGTGGGGAGGCTTCTAGGGCCCTGGCTTCCTTATGCCAAGGTGAACGGTCCATAACGGATTATTCTATTGAGTTTCGCACCCTTGCTGCCTCTAGTGAGTGGAACGAGCCGGCGCTGCTCGCTCGTTTTCTGGAGGGACTCCACGCAGTGGTTAAGGATGAGATTCTCGGGAGGTTCCTTCAGATGTGGACTCTTTGATTGCTCTCGCCATCCGCATAGAACGACGGGTAGATCTTCGTCACCGGGCTCGTGGAAGAGAGCTCGCATCAACGGTGTTTCCCTGCTCCGCATCGCAACCATCTCCCTCCTCTGGCTTTGAGACTGAGCCCATGCAGCTGGGAGGGATTCGCATCTCGACTAAGGAGAGGGAACGGAGGATCACCAACCGCCTGTGCCTCTATTGCGGAGTTGCTGGACATTTTGTTAATTCATGTCCAGTAAAAGCCAGAGCTCATCTGTAAGCGGAGGGCTACAGGTGAGCGCAACTACTCAAGTCTCTCCATCAAAATCCTGTACTACTTTGTCGGTCCATCTACGCTGGACCGGTTCGGGTGCTACATGTAGTGCCTTGATAGACTCTGGGGCTGAGGGTTGTTTCATGGACGAAGCATGGGTTCGGAAACATGACATTCCTTTCAGAGAGTTAGAGAAGCCTACGCCCATGTTCGCCTTAGATGGTAGTCATCTTCCCAGTATCAGATTTGAGACACTACCTTTAACCCTCACAGTATCTGGTAACCACAGTGAGACTATTTCTTTTTTGATTTTCCGTTCACCGTTTACACCTGTTGTTTTGGGTCATCCCTGGCTAGTATGTCATAATCCTTCTATTAATTGGTCTAGTAATTCTATCCTATCCTGGAACGTTTCTTGTCATGTGAAGTGTTTAATGTCTGCCATCCCTCCCGTTTCTTCTGTCCCTACTTCTCAGGAGGAACCTGGCGATTTGACAGGAGTGCCGGAGGAATATCATGATCTGCGCACGGTCTTCAGTCGGTCCCGAGCCAACTCCCTTCCTCCTCACCGGTCGTATGATTGTAGTATTGATCTCCTTCCGGGGACCACTCCTCCTCGAGGTAGACTATACTCTCTGTCGGCTCCCGAACGTAAGGCTCTCGAGGATTATTTGTCTGTGTCTCTTGACGCCGGTACCATAGTGCCTTCTTCCTCTCCGGCCGGGGCGGGGTTCTTTTTGTTAAGAAGAAGGACGGTACTCTGCGCCCTGCGTGGATTATCGAGGCTGAATGACATAACGGTTAAGAATCGTTATCCGCTTCCCCTTATGTCATCAGCCTTCGAGATTCTGCAGGGAGCCAGGTGCTTTACTAAGTTGGACCTTCGTAATGCTTACCATCTCGTGCGCATCAGAGAGGGGGACGAGTGGAAAACGGCGTTTAACACTCCGTTAGGGCATTTTGAGTACCGGGTTCTGCCGTTCGGTCTCGCCAATGCGCCAGCTGTTTTTCAGGCATTAGTTAATGATGTTCTGAGAGACATGCTGAACATCTTTGTTTTTGTCTATCTTGACGATATCCTGATTTTTTCTCCGTCACTCGAGATTCATGTTCAGCACGTTCGACGTGTTCTACAGCGCCTTTTAGAGAATTGTCTCTACGTAAAGGCTGAGAAGTGCTCTTTTCATGTCTCCTCCGTTACTTTTCTCGGTTCCGTTATTTCCGCTGAAGGCATTCAGATGGATTCCGCTAAGGTCCAAGCTGTCAGTGATTGGCCCGTTCCAAGGTCACGTGTCGAGTTGCAGCGCTTTTTAGGTTTCGCTAATTTCTATCGGCGTTTCATTCGTAATTTCGGTCAAGTTGCTGCCCCTCTCACAGCTCTTACTTCTGTCAAGACGTGTTTTAAGTGGTCCGGTTCCGCCCAGGAGCTTTTGATCTTCTAAAAGAACGTTTTACGTCCGCTCCTATCCTCGTTACTCCTGACGTCACTAGACAATTCATTGTCGAGGTTGACGCTTCAGAGGTAGGCGTGGGAGCCATTCTATCCCAGCGCTTCCAGTCTGACGATAAGGTTCATCCTTGCGCTTATTTTTCTCATCGCCTGTCGCCATCTGAGCGCAACTATGATGTGGGTAACCGTGAACTGCTCGCCATCCGCTTAGCCCTAGGCGAATGGCGACAGTGGTTGGAGGGGGCGACCGTTCCTTTTGTCGTTTGGACAGACCATAAGAACCTTGAGTACATCCGTTCTGCCAAACGACTTAATGCCCGTCAAGCTCGTTGGGCGTTGTTTTTCGCTCGTTTCGAGTTTGTGATTTCTTACCGTCCGGGTAGCAAGAACACCAAGCCTGATGCCTTATCCCGTCTGTTTAGTTCTTCTGTGGCTTCTACTGATCCCGAGGGGATTCTTCCTTATGGGCGTGTTGTCGGGTTAACAGTCTGGGGAATTGAAAGACAGGTTAAGCAAGCACTCACGCACACTGCGTCGCGCGCGCTTGTCCTAGTAACCTCCTTTTCGTTCCTGTTTCCACTCGTCTGGCTGTTCTTCAGTGGGCTCACTCTGCCAAGTTAGCTGGTCATCCCGGTGTTCGAGGCACTCTTGCGTCTATTCGCCAGCGCTTTTGGTGGCCGACTCAGGAGCGTGACACGCGCCGTTTCGTGGCTGCTTGTTCGGACTGCGCGCAGACTAAGTCGGGTAACTCTCCTCCTGCCGGTCGTCTCAGACCGCTCCCCATTCCTTCTCGACCATGGTCTCACATCGCCTTAGACTTCATTACCGGTCTGCCTTTGTCTGCGGGGAAGACTGTGATTCTTACGGTTGTCGATAGGTTCTCTAAGGCGGCACATTTCATTCCCCTCGCTAAACTTCCTTCCGCTAAGGAGACGGCACAAATCATTATTGAGAATGTATTCAGAATTCATGGCCTCCGTTAGACGCCGTTTCAGACAGAGGCCCGCAATTCACGTCACAGTTTTGGAGGGAGTTCTGTCGTTTGATTGGTGCGTCCGTCAGTCTCTCTTCCGGGTTTCATCCCCAGTCTAACGGTCAAGCAGAGAGGGCCAATCAGACGATTGGTCGCATACTACGCAGCCTTTCTTTCAGAAACCCTGCGTCTTGGGCAGAACAGCTCCCTGGGCAGAATACGCTCACAATTCGCTTCCTTCGTCTGCTACCGGGTTATCTCCGTTTCAGAGTAGTCTGGGTTACCAGCCTCCTCTGTTCTCATCCCAGCTTGCCGAGTCCAGCGTTCCCTCCGCTCAAGCGTTTGTCCAACGTTGTGAGCGCACCTGGAGGAGGGTGAGGTCTGCACTTTGCCGTTACAGGGCACAGACGGTGAGAGCCGCCAATAAACGCAGGATTAAGAGTCCAAGGTATTGTTGCGGCCAGAGAGTGTGGCTTTCCACTCGCAACCTTCCTCTTACGACAGCTTCTCGTAAGTTGACTCCGCGGTTCATTGGTCCGTTCCGTGTCTCCCAGGTCGTCAATCCTGTCGCTGTGCGACTGCTTCTTCCGCGACATCTTCGTCGCGTCCATCCTGTCTTCCATGTCTCCTGTGTTAAGCCCTTTCTTCGCACCCCCGTTCGTCTTCCCTCCCCCTCCCGTCCTTGTCGAGAGCGCACCTATTTACAAGGTACATAAGATCATGGACATGCGTTCTCGGGGACGGGGTCACCAATACTTAGTGGATTGGGAGGGTTACGGTCCTGAGGAGAGGAGTTGGGTTCCGTCTCGGGACGTGCTGGACCGTTCACTCATCGATGATTTCCTCCGTTGCCGCCAGGATTCCTCCTCGAGTGCGCCAGGAGGCGCTCGGTGAGTGGGGGGGTACTGTCATGTTTGTCATTTATTATCATGTCTTGTCCCTGTGCTCCCCATTCTATTCGTTTCCCTCTGCTGGTCTTATTAGGTTCTTTCCCTCTTTCTATCCCTCTCTCTCCCCCTCCCTCTCTCACTCTCTCGCTCTCTCTTCTCTCTATCGTTCCGTTCCTGCTCCCAGCTGTTCCTATTCCCCTAATCATCATTTAGTCTTCCCACACCTGTTCCCGATCCTTTCCCCTGATTGGAGTCCCTATTTATTCCTTTGTGTTCCGTTCCTGTCCTGTCGGTTCCTTGTTTAGAATTCACCGTGCTGTGATTGTGTATCGCCCTGTCCTGTCGTGTTTTTGTCTTCATCAGATGCTGCGTGTGAGCAGGTGTCTCTGTCAGCTACGGCCTGCGCCTACCCGAAGCGACCTGCAGTCTGAGACCGCTTCTCCTGTTATTCCCCTCTACAGACTAGAGGATTTCTGTTATTCCCTGTTTGGACTTGAATAAACTCTGTTTCTGTTAAGTCGCTTTTGGGTCCTCTTTCACCCGCATGACAGTATTGATAATTAATATGAACTAGTTTCCTAATGTAGTTTCCTACATCCTAATGTATTGATAATTAATATGAACTAGTTTCCTAATGTAGTTTCCTACATCCTAATGTATTGATAATTAATATGAACTAGTTTCCTAATGTCGTTTCCTACATCCTAATGTATTGATAATTAATATGAACTAGTTTCCTAATGTAGTTTCCTACATCCTAATGTATTGATAATTAATATGAACTAGTTTCCTAATGTAGTTTCCTACATCCTAATGTATTGATAATTAATATGAACTAGTTTCCTAATGTAGTTTCCTACATCCTAATGTATTGATAATTAATATGAACTAGTTTCCTAATGTAGTTTCCTACATCCTAATGTATTGATAATTAATATGAACTAGTTTCCTAATGTAGTTTCCTACATCCTAATGTATTGATAATTAATATGAACTAGTTTCCTAATGTAGTTTCCTACATCCTAATGTATTGATAATTAATATGAACTAGTTTCCTAATGTAGTTTCCTACATCCTAATGTATTGATAATTAATATGAACTAGTTTCCTAATGTAGTTTCCTACATCCTAATGTATTGATAATTAATATGAACTAGTTTCCTAATGTTGTTTCCTACATCCTAATGTATTGATAATTAATATGAACTTGTTTCCTAATGTAGTTTCCTACATCCTTATGTATTGATAATTAATATGAACTAGTTTCCTAATGTAGTTTCCTACATCCTAATGTATTGATAATTAATATGAACTTGTTTCCTAATGTAGTTTCCTACATCCTAATGTATTGATAAAGTCCCTTCCAGATGTTTGAAAAGGACACCACACAGACACTGTAGATGCTTCAGGAGCAGACAGAAATCCCCAAACTAAAACGGTGGCATGTGGTGGGGCACCTTGGCTCCACTGGAGGTGGGTCCTCCGTGGCGGGAGGGTGAGGAGGAGGAAGAGGAGGTGGAGACAGCTCTAGGTGTGTGTGCGTAGGCCCGGTGGAGCCCGTTGGACAGGCCCTGGTCTGAGTCCTCCATCTTGGCAGGGTAGAGGTTCTGCATGGAACTGAAGTTCTTGGGTGTGACGGGCTTGAAGGCAGACGGCCTGAGACGAGACTGGAGGGAGAAGAAGGAGAGAGATAGAGAGAGGGAGAGAGAGAGAGAGAGAGAGAGAGAGGGAGGGAGGGAGGGAGGGAGAGTTAGTACCTGAAACTGTCAGGGTGGAGTGAGAGAGACAGGTAAAGAGGTATAGAGAGACAGGTAGAGAGAGACAGGTAGAGAGGTATAGAGAGACAGGTAGACAGGTATAGAGAGACAGGTAGACAGGTATAGAGAGACAGGTAGACAGGTATAGAGAGACAGGTAGACAGATATAGAGAGACAGGTAGACAGGTATAGAGAGACAGGTAGACAGGTATAGAGAGACAGGCAGAGAGGTATAGAGAGACAGACAGGTAGAGAGGTATAGAGAGACAGGCAGAGAGGTATAGAGAGACAGGTAGAGAGGTATAGAGAGACAGGTAGACAGGTATAGAGAGACAGGTAGACAGGTATAGAGTGACAGGTAGACAGGTATAGAGAGACAGGCAGAGAGGTATAGAGAGACAGACAGGTAGAGAGGTATAGAGAGACAGGTAGAGAGGTATAGAGAGACAGGTAGACAGGTATAGAGAGACAGGTAGACAGGTATAGAGAGACAGGTAGACAGGTATAGAGAGACAGGTAGACAGGTATAGAGAGACAGGCAGAGAGGTATAGAGAGACAGACAGGTAGAGAGGTATAGAGAGACAGGCAGAGAGGTATAGAGAGACAGGTAGAGAGAGACAGGCAGAGAGGTATAGAGAGACAGGTAGACAGCTATTAAGAGACAGGTAGACAGGTATAGAGAGACAGGTAGACAGGTATAGAGAGACAGGCAGAGAGGTATAGAGAGACAGACAGGGAGAGAGGTATAGAGAGACAGGTAGAGAGGTATAGAGAGACAGACAGGTAGAGAGGTATAGAGAGACAGACAGGTAGAGAGGTATAGAGAGACAGACAGGGAGGGTTATAGAGAGAGGTAGAAGTGAGGGAGAAATGAGAGAGAAAGAAAGGCAGAGACTTGGGAGAAAGAGAGATAAATCATTAGAAAAAGGTGCAGAGATAGGTGTGTGAGAGAGAGAGAGAGAGAGAGAGAGAGAGAGAGAGAGAGAGAGAGAGAGAGAGAGAGAGAGAGAGAGAGAGAGAGAGAGAGAGAGAGAGAGAGAGAGCCCACCACTCCATCCTGAACTTGAACAGCCTCTATGACCAGTCCACCTCTACAAGGCAGCAGTGCCCACCTTTGCCCGAACTCTAAAGGACATCGCTCTCAAACGCAGCCCCAACACTTCACACAGGAGCAACAGATCAATAGACACCCTGTCCAGACCAGCGAGACAATCTCCCAGACCTGCGGGACCCCCCCTGGACCTACACATAGAGGACCCACGCCAAGAGAACCTACATCCAGACCACAACACTACCCCCCCCCCCGAAGTCAACAAAGCCCACACCCCATTTAGGCCCCTCAGATCAGACCCATAGCCCTCCTGCCCACACAATGACCCCCACCCCTGCAAAGAGGGCCTCAACATGGAAGTCACACATACACCCAGGCCGTGAGCGGGCAAACAGGCCCAACCCCCACTCTTACACTAGCCCGACCCCCACTCTTACACTAGCCCAACCCCCACTCTTACACTAGCCCAACCCCCACTCTTAGACTAGCCCAACCCCACTCTTAGACTAGCCCAACCCCCACTCTTACACTAGCCCAACCCCCACTCTTAGACTAGCCCAACCCCCACTCTTAGACTAGCCCAACCCCCACTCTTACACTAGCCCAAGTCAATGGAATGTACCAGATGCTGAGCAGGCTCTGCTCACACTTACTGGTCTAAGGCCAAACCACACAACTCATTTATGAAACACAAAGCCTTCACTATCTTATACTGGAATATCCAAGGCCTGAGGTCATCTGCCTTTGGCCCAAAGAGCAGGAACCTGGACTTTATCAAATTAATCAGAAATACAGACATCCAGTCATCCTACAAGAAACATGGTATAGAGGAGACGGACCCACTGGTTGTCCTCTAGGTTACAGAGAGCTGGTAGTCCCATCCACCAAACTACCAGGTGTGAAACAGGGAAGGGACTCAGGGGGTATGCTAATATGGTATAGAGCAGACCTAACTCACTCCATTAAATTCATCAAAACAGGAACATTTTACATTTGGCTAGAAATTCAAAAGGAAATGATCTCAACTGAGAAAAATATCCTCCTGTGTGCTACCTATATCCTATATCCCCCCACTAGAATCCCCATACTTTTATGAAGACAGCTTCTCCATCTCGGAGGGGGAAATCAATCATTTCCAGGCTCAGGGACATGTACTAGTCTGTGGTGACCTAAATGCCAGAACTGGACGAGAACCTGACACCCTCAGCACACAGGGGGACAAACACCTGCCTGCAGGTGACAGAATTCCCTTGCCCATATGCCCCACAAGGCACAACTATGACAATATAACCAACTAAAATGGGTCACAACTCCTGCAGCTCTGTCGCTTGCTGTCTACGTACATAGTCAATGGTAGGCTTCGAGGGGACTCCGATGGTAGGTACACCTATAGCTCATCTCTTGGCAGCAGTACTGTACAGTCGTGGCCAAAGGTTTTGAGAATGACACAAATATTAATTTCCACAAAGTTTGCTGCTTCAGTTTCTTTAGATATTTGTGTCAGATGTTACTATGGATACTGAAGTATAATTACAAGCATTTCATACGTGTCACAGGCTTTTATTGACAATTACATGAAGTTGATGCAAAGAGTCAATATTTGCAGTGTTGACCCTTCTTTTTCAAGACCTCTGCAATCTGCCCTGGCATGCTGTCAATTAACTTCTGGGCCACATCCTGACTGATGGCAGCCAATTCTTGCATAATCAATGCTTGGAGTTCGTCAGAATTTGTGGGTTTATGTTTGTCCACCCGCCTCTTGAGGATTGACCACAAGTTCTCAACAGGATTAAGGTCTGGGGAGTTTCCTGGCCATGGAACCAAAATATTGATGATTTTGTTCCTCGAGCCACTTAGTTATCACTTTTGCCTTATGGCAAGGTGCTCCATCATGCTGGAAAAGGCATTGTTTGTCACCAAACTGTTCCTGGATGGTTGGGAGAAGTTGCTCTCGGAGGATGTATTGGTACCATTCTTTATTCATGGCTGTGTTCTTTCGGGCAAAATTGTGAGAGCCCACTCCCTTGGCTGAGAAGCAACCCCACACATGAGTGGTCTCAGGATGCTTTACTGTTGGTATGACACAGGACTGATGGTAGCGCTCACCTTGTCTTTTACGGACAAGCTTTTTTCCAGATGCCCCAAACAATCGGAAAGGGGATTCATCAGAGAAAACGACTTTACCCCAGTCCTCAGCAGTCCAATCCCTGTACCTTCTGCAGAATATCAGTTTGTCCCTGATGTTTTTCCTGGAGAGAAGTGGCTTCTTTGCTTCCCTTCTTGACACCAGGCCATCCTCCAAAGGTCTTCACCTCACTGTTCATGCAGATGCACTCACACCTGCCTGCTGCCATTCCTGAGCGAGCTCTGTACTGATGGTGCCCCGATCCCGCAGCCGAATCAACTTTAGGAGATGGTCCTGGCGCTTGCTGGACATTCTTGGGCGCCCTGAAGCCTTCTTCACACCAATTGAATCACTCTCCTTGAAGTTCTTGATGATCCGATAAATGGTTGATGTTTCCTTGCGGGTAACCATGGTTGACAGAGGAAGAACAAGGATTCTAAGCACCACACTCCTTTTGAAGCTTCCAGTCTGTTATTCGATCTCAATCAGCATGACAGAGTGATCTCCAGCCTTGTCCTCGTCAACACTCACACCTGTGTTAACGAGAGAATCACTTACATGATGTTAGCTGGACCTTTTGTGGCAGGGCTGAAATGCAGTGGAAATGTTTTTTGGGGGGATTCAGTTCATTTGCATGGCAAAGAGGGACTTTGCAATTAATTGAAATTCATCTGATCACTCTTCATAACATTCTGGAGTATATGCAAATTGCCATCATACAAACTGAGGCAGCAGACTTTGTGAAAATTAATATTTGTGTAATTCTTAAAACTTGGCCACAACTCTAGACTACTTGATCACTGACTTCAATCCAGAGTCTCTCAGAGCGCTCAGTCAACCCACTGACTCCCCTATCAGATCACAGCAAAATCACAGTCTACTTTTTACAGGGCAAAACTCAATCATAAGGCATCAAAGTCAAAGGAGTAAAATTAGATGGAAGGAATGTACTGTGGAAACCTACCAAAAAACAATTAGGCAACAACAAATTCAATCCCTTTTAGACAACTTCCTGGACAAAATATTTCACTGTAATAGTAAAGGTGTATACTTGGCAGCAGAAAACCGACCATATTAGAGACACATATTTCACTCAGATTACACAGACCCACAAAGAATTCAAAAACAAACCCGATTTTGATAAACTCCTAATTCTATTGGGTGAAATACCACAGTGTGCCATCACAGCAGCAAGAATTGTGACCTGTTGCCACAAGAAAAGGGCAACCAGTGAATAACAAACACCATTGTAAATTCAACCCATATTTATGTTCATTTATTTTCCCTTTTGTACTTTAACCATTTGCACATCATTACAACACTGTATATATACATAATATGACATTTGTAATGTCTTTATTATTTTGGATCTTCTATATATGTAATGTTTACTGTTAATTTTTATTATTTATTTCACTTTCGTATATTATCTACTGCACTTGCTTGGGCAATGTTAACACATGTTTGCCAGGCCAATAAAGCCCCTTGAACTGAACGGTGCTGAATTAAGAGCAGCGCTATCTCACTCACAGCCAGGCTGGTGGTGTGTTCAGGCCAAGGTCTAGAAATCACTATTACCCACAAGGTTTCTATTAAATCAATCGTTTTCTCAGCTCTCTCCATGTTGTTTCTCAGGCTTGATGTTAAACATCCAGCCTGGATGAGATGAATTCATCCTACTGCACTACTTAGGCTTTACAAGGAGTACAGAAGGGACTGTGTGTGATTTACATCAGACACAGACTGAAGGGAGAGGCTTGGCATCTTATTCATGCATGATCTTATACATGACTAATGCAGGACATTTTAAAATACTTCCTCCAGCCTAGCCAGGTAATACCTGGTAGCATTTCATTGTGTCTCCTACACACACGCACGCACGCACGCACGCACGCACGCACGCACGCACGCACGCACGCACGCACGCACGCACGCACGCACGCACGCACGCACGCACGCACGCACGCACGCACACACACACACACACACACACACACACACACACACACACACACACACACACACACACACACACACACACACACACACACACACACACACACACACACACACACAGCGTCACCACTGGGTCGTCATTCATCTAGTGCTACCAGTGACTCAGTGATAGAGGCCAACTCTTCAAACTTTCGCTAACTGTAAGGAGTAGGAAGCCAGGGTGATCTGTCTGAGACATGTTGGCTTCAGACAATTAAAAGACGTTCTCTGTGTCAGAGAGACATGTTGGCTTCAGACAATTAAAAGACGTTCTCTGTGTCAGAGACATGTTGGCTTCAGACAATTAAAAGACGTTCTCTGTCAGAGACATGTTGGCTTTAGAGTATTAAAAGACGTTCTCTGTCAGAGACATGTTGGATATAGAGTATTAAAAGACGTTCTCTGTCAGAGACATGTTGGCTTTAGAGTATTAAAAGACGTTCTCTGTCAGAGACATGTTGGATATAGAGTATTAAAAGACGTTCTCTGTGTCAGAGACATGTTGGATTTAGAGTATTAAAAGACGTTCTCTGTCAGAGACATGTTGGATTTAGAGTATTAAAAGACGTTCTCTGTGTCAGAGACATGTTGGATTTAGAGTATTAAAAGACGTTCTCTGTCAGAGAGACATGTTGGCTTTAGAGTATTAAAAGACGTTCTCTGTCAGAGACATGTTGGATTTAGAGTATTAAAAGACGTTCTCTGTCAGAGACATGTTGGATTTAGAGTATTAAAAGACGTTCTCTGTGTCAGAGACATGTTGGATTTAGAGTATTAAAAGACGTTCTCTGTCAGAGACATGTTGGATTTAGAGTATTAAAAGACGTTCTCTGTCAGAGAGACATGTTGGCTTTAGAGTATTAAAAGACGTTCTCTGTGTCAGAGAGACATGTTGGCTTTAGAGTATTAAAAGATGTTCTCTGTGTCAGAGAGACATGTTGGATTTAGAGAATTAAAAGACGTTCTCTGTGTCAGAGACATGGTGGCTTTAGAGTATTAAAGACGTTCTCTGTCAGAGAGACATGTTGGCTTTAAAGTAATAAAAGACGTTCTCTGTCAGAGACATGTTGGATATAGAGTATTAAAAGACGTTCTCTGTCAGAGACATGTTGGATTTAGAGTATTAAAAGACGTTCTCTGTGTCAGAGACATGTTGGATTTAGAGTATTAAAAGACGTTCTCTGTCAGAGACATGTTGGATTTAGAGTATTAAAAGACGTTCTCTGTCAGAGACATGTTGGATTTAGAGTATTAAAAGACGATCTCTGTCAGAGACATGTTGGATTTAGAGTATTAAAAGACGTTCTCTGTGTCAGAGACATGTTGGATTTAGAGTATTAAAAGACGTTCTCTGTGTCAGAGACATGTTGGATTTAGAGTATTAAAAGACGTTCTCTGTCAGAGACAGATAATAATAATCTGTTTTGATAGAATAGATAATAACTGCAATTTTACATGTTATATCACCCCTATATGTTGTCCCAGGGATATCACCCCTATATGTTGTCCCAGGGATATCACCCCTATATGTTGTCCCAGGGATATCACCCCAATATGTTGTCCCAGGGATATCACCCCTATATGTTGTCCCAGGGATATCACCCCTATATGTTGTCCCAGGGATATCACCCCTATATGTTGTCCCAAGGATATCACCCCTATATGTTGTCCCAGGGATATCACCCCTATATGTTGTCCCAGGGATATCACCCCTATATGTTGTCCCAGGGATATCACCCCTATATGTTGTCCTAGGGATATCACCCTTATATGTTGTCCCAGGGATATCACCCCTATATGTTGTCCCAGGGATATCACCCCAATATGTTGTCCCAGGGATATTACCCCTATATGTTGTCCCAGTGATATCACCCCTATATGTTGTCCCAGGGATATCACCCCTATATGTTGTCCCAGGGATATCACCCCTATATGTTGTCCCAGTGATATCACCCCAATATGTTGTCCCAGGGATATCACCCCTATATGTTGTCCCATAACCAGGTGTTCTTCTTACCTTCTCATATTTCCCTCCAATTGGCAGGGAGTTCTTTGACACGCCCACCTCAGTTCCATCTTTGTAGTAGAGCTTGATGTGTTCCTCCTCATGTCCATGCTCTCTCTTCATGGACTGCATGCTGGAGAAGATGTCCTTCCTACTGCTGCCTGGGCCGCTACCCGCTTTGGCCTCTTTCCTTGTGGGGATCATTATAAAGCTTTTCCTTCAGGCTTCAAGTCAATTGATAATCTGTTTCCCTGAACGATAACAGCTTGTTATGAAAATTATGTATATTTCTATTTGAGTTTGCAAGAAAGGCATTTCACTGTACATGCGCATGTGACATAAAAACTTTAAATTAATTTATATTTCATCTCGATTTAGGTCGCAGTTGCAAATGTTCTCAACTAGCCTACCTGGTTAAATAAAGGTGAAATTAAAAAAAATATATATATTTTTTTACAACTGTACATTGTAACAGCTTACTTCACAAATACACTGCATTCGGAAAGTATTCAGACCATTTGACTTTTTTCACATTTTGTTACATTACAGCCTTCTTCTAAAATTGATTAAATAAAAAATGTTCCTCATCAATCTACACACAATACACCATAATGGCAAAGCGAAAACAGGTTATTTACTTAACTATTCAGACCCTTTGCTATGAGACTCAAGATTGAGCTCAGGTGCATCCTGTTTCCATTGATCATCCTTGAGATGTTTCTACAACTTGGGTGGAGTCCAGCTGTGGTAAATTCAATCGATCAGACATGTTTTGGAAAGGCACACACTTGTCTATCTATATAAGTTCCCACAGTTGACAGTGCATATCAGAGCAAAAACCAAGCCTTGTGATCGAAGGAATTGTCCGTAAAGCTCCGAGACAGGATTGTGTCAAGGCACAGATCTGGGGAAGGGTACAAAAACATTTCTGCAGCATTGAAGGTCCCCAAGAACACAGTGGCCTCCATCATTCTTAAATGGTAGTTTGGAACCATCAAGACTATGCCTAGAGTTGGTCGCCCGGTCAAATCCAGCAATCGTGGGAAAAGGGCCTTGGTCAGGGTAGTGACCAAAAATACGATGGTCACTCTGACAGAGCTACAGACTTCCTCTGTGGAAATGGGAGAATCTTCCAGAAGGACAACCATCTCTGCAGCACTTTACCAAACAGGCCTTTATGGTAGAGTGTCCAGACTGAAGCCAATCCTCAGTAAAAGGCACATGACAGCCCGTTGGAATTTTCCAAAAGGCACCTAAAGACTCTCAGACCATAAGAAACAATATTCTCTGGTCTGATGAAACCAAGATTGAACTATTTGGCCTAATTGCCAAGCGTCACGTCCTGAGGAAACATGTCACCATCCCTATGGTGAAGCATGGTGGTGGAAGCATCATGCTGTGGGGATGTTTTTCTGCGGCAGGGACTTGGAGACTAGTCAGGTTCGAGGGATAGATGAATGGAGCAAAGTACAGAGAGATCCTTGAGGAAAACCCGCTCCAGAGCACTCAAGACCTCAGACTGGGGTGAAGGTTCACCTTCCAACAGGACAACGACCCTAAGCACTCTACCAGGACAACGCAGGAGTGGCTTTGGGACAAATCTCTAAATGTCTTTGAATTGCCAAGCCAGTGGCCGGACTTGAGCCGGATTGAAATAGCTATGGAACAACGGTCTCCATCCAATTTGACAGAGCTTCGGAGGATCTGCAGAGAAGAATGGGAGAAAATGCAGGTGCACCAATCTTCTAGTGTCATACCTAAGAAGACTTGATGCTGGAATCGCTGCCAAAGGTGCTTCAACAAAGTACTGAATACTTAGGTAAATGTCATATTTTATTTTATTTTTTATACAGTACTAATACAAATATTTGGATACACCAACTGTACTCATTCAAGGTTTTTTTTATTACTATTTTCTACATTGTAGAATAATAGTGAAGACATCAAAACTATGAAATAACACATATGGAATCATGAAGTAACCAAAAAAATGTTAAACAAATATATTTTATATTTGCGATTCTTCAAGGTAGCCTCCCTTTGCCTTGATGACAGCTTTGCACATTCTTTCAATTATTTCAACCAGCATCATGATGTCGTCTCCTGGAATGCATTTCAATTAACAGGTGTGCCTTGTTAAAAGTTAATTTGTGGAATTTATTTCCTTCTTAATGCGTTTGAGCCAATCAGTTTTATTGTGACAAGGTATACGGGGCGGCAGGGTTGCCTAGTGGTTAGAGCGTTGGACTAGTAATCGTAAGGTTGCAAGTTCAAATCCCCGAGCTGATAAGGTACAAATCTGTCATTCTACCCCTGAAAAGGCAGTTAACCCACTGTTCCTAGGCCGTCATTGAAAACAAGAATATGTTCTTAACTGACTTGCCTAGTTAAATAAAGCTAAAAAAACAAAATTAATAAAATAAAATACAGAAGCTAGCCCTATTTGTTAAAAAAACAAAGTCCATCTTGTGGCAAGAACATCTTAAATAAGCAGAGACAAACGACAGTCCATCATTACTTTAAGACATGAAGGTCAGTCAGTCTGAAAGATTTCAAGAACTTTGAAAGTTTCTTTAAGTGCAGCAGCAAAAACCATTATGCGCTACAATGAAACTGGCTCTCATGAAGACTGCCACAGGAAAGGAAGACCCAGAGGGACATCTGCTGCAGAGGACAAGTTCATTAGAGTTACCAGCCTCAGAAAATGCAGCCCAAATAAACGCTTCACAGAGTTCAAGTAACAGACACATCTCAAAATCAACTGGTCAGAGGAGACTGTGTGAATCAGACCTTCATGGTCAAATTGCAGCAAAAAAATACTATTAAAGGACACCAATAATAAGAAGAGACTTGCTTGCCCCAAGAAACACGAGCAATGGACATTAGAAAAGTGGAAATCTGTCCTTTGGTCTGATGAGTCCAAATGGGAGATTTTTGGTTCTAACAGCCGTGTCTTTGTGAGACGCAGGTGAACGGATGATCTCTGTATGTGTTGTTCCCACCGTGAAGCATGGAGGAGGAGGTGTGATGGTGTGGGGGTGCTTTGCTGGTGACACTGTCAGTGATTTATTTAGAATTCAAGGCACACTTAACCAGCATGGCTACCACAGCATTATGCAGCGATACGCCATCCCATCTGGTTTGGGCTTAGTGGGACTATCATTTGTTTCTCAACAGGACAATGACCGAAAACACACCTCCAGGTTGTTATTTAACCAGGAAGGAGAGTGATGGAGTGCTGCATCAGATGACCTGGCCTCCACAATCACCCGACCTCAACCCAATCGAGATAGTTTGCAATAAGTTGGACCAGAGAGTGAAGGAAAAGCAGCCAACAAGTGCTCAGCATGTGTGGGAAGTCCTTCAAGACTCTTAGAAAAGCATTCCAGGGGAAGCTGGTTGAGAGAATGCCAATAGTGTGCAAAGCTGTCACCAAGGCAAAGGGTGGCTACTTTGAAGAATTAAAAATATAACATATATTTTGATTTGTTTAATAGTTTTTTGGTTACTACATGATTCCATATGTGTTATTTCATAGTGTTGATGTCTTCACTATTATTCTATGTAGAAATTTAATGAGTAGGAGTGTCCAAAATTTTGATTGGTACTGTACTTTTGCTGTACATTTCTACAAAACAGTTTTTGCTTTGATATTTTGGTGTATTGTGTGTAGATTGATGAGGGGGAAAAAACTATTTAATACATTTTAGAATAGGGTTGTAATGTAACAAAATGTGGAAAAATTCAAGGGGTCTGAATACATTCTGAATGGTAGGAGTCACACCTCCTACCAGCTCACTATGTGTGGCACCCACCTGGCAGCAGCACTAACAACACTGCTATGGAATAACAGGTGATGTTATTACCCAAGAGCATCATTAATGCCTTCTATTTGAAACAGACAACTCTTTACCACTTTGTCTGTACTTTATGGAATACATAGAGAATACATACTCTCTAATGTAGCACCCATCTGGGTGATGAAACATGGCAGCCATTTTGTGCCTATCAGAGAGCTCACTAACCTGGTGATGTTGATGAAACATGGCAGCCATTTTGTGCCTATCAAAGAGCTCACTAACCTGGTGATGTTGAGGTAGTTGAGCAGCTCTCTCTGGTTGAAGCCTTTCTTTAATAACCTGTTGGTCTGTCTGGGTCCCACCTGGGGCACGGCCCGGCTGCCTTTAGCTGGGGACGCGTCCGGGCTCTCCACTAGGCTGCCTACACTACCCATACTGCACCGGGCCAGTAGGGCTGTGGGCCGGGTAGGGGTCGAGTAGGGGTCACGGAATGTCTTGCTGGGGTCACGGCTCAGAGGAAGGGTCTGGACCGATGTTGCCATTGGTTACAGGACAGGGTGGCCACGTGGACAACTCTTGAGGTAGAGGAAGAGAGCAAAGAAGAGAGGAAGAAAGAGGTTGAGAATCAGAGAATGGACATAAACAAACTGATTCAGAACCCTGTAAAATATCTTTTGCATCATGAACCATCATCACCATGATAACCTCCTATTCACCTTCTAACTGTAATATCTTATCTCTATGGCAACACGAACCATCATCACCATGATAACCTCCTATTCACCTTATAACTGTAATATCTTATCTCTATGGCATCATGAACCATCATCACCATGAAAACCTCCTATTCACCTTCTAACTGTAATATCTTATCTCTATGGCAACACGAACCATCATCACCATGATAACCTCCTATTCACCTTCTAACTGTAATATCTTATCTCTATGGCAACACGAACCATCATCACCATGATAACCTCCTATTCACCTTCTAACTGTAATATCTTATCTCTATGGCAACACAAACCATCATCACCATGATAACCTCCTATTCACCTTTTAACTGTAATATCTTATCTCTATGGCAACACGAACCATCATCACCATGATAACCTCCTATTCACCTTCTAACTGTAATATCTTATCTCTATGGCAACACAAACCATCATCACCATGATAACCTCCTATTCACCTTCTAACTGTTATATCTTATCTCTATGGCAACACGAACCATCATCACCATGATAACCTCCTATTCACCTTCTAACTGTAATATCTTATCTCTATGGCAACACGAACCATCATCACCATGATAACCTCCTATTCACCTTCTAACTGTAATATCTTATCTCTATGGCAACACGAACCATCATTACCATGATAACCTCCTATTCACCATTTAACTGTAATATCTTATCTCTATGGCAACACGAACCATCATCACCATGATAACCTCCTATTCACCTTCTAACTGTAATATCTTATCTCTATGGCAACACGAACCATCATTACCATGATAACCTCCTATTCACCTTTTAACTGTAATATCTTATCTCTATGGCAACACGAACCATCATATCCAAGACCAAGTCCACACTTTATTGGATTGTTTACAGTTTTCAGCTCTCTGTCTGTCTTCATCTGTTCCTCTGATCACTTAACTCCTGCACTCTAGTGGTTAATAAAGCATAATAACTAGTATCATGATTCTTTATTAGGTGGTCCCATTCCCTCTGTCTTCCTCAGTATTTCCCCATAGCCTTTACCCTAGTTACTAGTCTGTTGTTGATGTGAATTCTAGTCAAACTCCTGTCTTTTTCCCTGTCTGGCTTTATATCTCCTCTCTCAGGTCATGACTTGACATGTGCCACTTCTCTGTCATCAGCTGTGTGTGTGTGTGTGTGTGTGTGTGTGTGTGTGTGTGTGTGTGTGTGTGTGTGTGTGTGTGTGTGTGTGTGTGTGTGTGTGTGTGTGTGTGTGTGTGTGTGTGTGTGTGTGTGTGTGTGTGTGTGTGTTCGCCCTCTGTGATGCTACAGACTACAGTAAATCCTATTTGTCTGATAAAGAGGCAGGGTGCTTTGATTCAGGCAGCAGAGATGAGCAAGGATGTGCCTTTATAACCAGGGCAGCCCTGCTGTACTTACTACAGTGCCAGGTAGTCTAGTGGTTAGGGCGTTTGGACAGTAACCGAAAGGTTGCTGAATCAAATCCCAGAGCTGACAAAACAAAAATATGTTGTTCTGCACCTGAGCAAGGCAGTTAACCCACTGTTCCCCGGGGGCTGAAGATGTGGATGTCCATTAAGGCAGTTAACCCACTGTTCCCTGGGGCCGAAGATGTGGAGGTCCATTAAGGCAGTTAACCCGCTGTTCCCCGGGGGCTGAAGACGTGGATGTCCATTAAGGCAGTTAACCCACTGTTCCCCGGGGGCCGAAGATGTGGAGGTCCATTAAGGCAGTTAACCCGCTGTTCCCATGGGGCCGAAGAAGTGGATGTCCATTAAGGCAGTTAACCCGCTGTTCCCCGGGGACCGAAGACGTGGATGTCCATTAAGGCAGTTAACCCACTGTTCCCCGGGGGCTGAAGACGTGGCGGTCCATTAAGGCAGTTAACCCGCTGTTCCCCGGGGGCCGAAGACGTGGATGTCCATTAAGGCAGTTAACCCACTGTTCCCCGGGGGCTGAAGACGTGGAGGTCCATTAAGGCAGTTAACCCACTGTTCCCCGGGGGCCGAAGACGTGGATGTCCATTAAGGCAGTTAACCCACTGTTCCCCGGGGGCTGAAGACGTGGAGGTCCATTAAGGCAGTTAACCCACTGTTCCCCGGGGGCTGAAGACGTGGATGTCCATTAAGGCCACTGTTCCCCGGGGGCTGAAGACGTGGAGGTCCATTAAGGCAGTTAACCCACTGTTCCCCGGGGGCTGAAGACGTGGAGGTCCATTAAGGCAGCCCTCTGCACCTCTCTTTGAACACATTGAAGGCGTTCCTTTCCCTTACTGTATCCAATTGATTTATTATTTCCCTTCCGATTTCTTTCAAATAACACAATCAATTCAGTCAGCGCATCTAAACTATAGCCAGAACAGTGTAAACTGTGGTTATTCAGTGGTCATATTAATGACTATACAGTACAGTGTAACCAGTGTAACCATCCACTGTGGTTATTCAGTGGTCATATTAATGACTATAATGACTATACAGTACAGTGTAACCTACTACAACACACTGTGGTTATTCAGTGGTCATATTATTGACTATACGGTACAGTGTAACCTACTACAGCTCAGTGGTCATATTAATGACTGTACGGTATGTCATGCTAACCTACGTGCTAGCTTCCAGCATCTGTTCAACAATACTAATGCAAAGTTGACCTTGTTTTTCATCTTTAATGGGCAGTATGTGAGGAATGATTGGCCATACATAGACTAGTGGTTTTTCTGGGATGTTCTGAACTAATTAAAGTAATTACAGAGTCAGAGGGAGGAGACTTCCTCCATCCTCTCTCCTCCCTCCCTCCCTCCCCCTCCATCCTCTCTCTTTATTCCTCCTCCCTCCCCCGCCATTCCTCCATTTTCTCTCTTTATTCCCCCTCCCTCTCTCCCCCTTCCATTACTCCCTCCCTCCTCCATTCCGCCCTCCCGCCTCCCCCTCTATTCCACCCTCCCTCCCTGCTCCATTCCTCCCTCCCTCCTCCATTCCTCCCTCCCTCTCCATTCCTCCCTCCCCCTCCATCCCTCCTCCATTCCTTCCTCCCTCCTCCATTACTCCCTCCTCTCTCTCTCCATTCCTCCCTCTCCTCTCTCTCTACGCTCATTAAGGATCTCTATTGATTCCACCCTGTTGACCCCTTCCTCTTTCCACGAGGATAAACACACACTATGGCCTTAAACCACACACACGCACGCACGCACGCACGCACGCACGCACGCACGCACGCACGCACGCACACACACACACACACACACACACACACACACACACACACACACACACACACACACACACACACACACACACACACACACACACACACACACACACCTTAAATCAGTCTTCAGACCATAAACATCAGGGGAGTATAAACAGACACACATTGTTCTGAGCCAGTAATAATGACCATCTCTTTAATATAACCCCCCCACAGCCCTCATGTTATCACTGGCTGGTTTCAACATCCAGCAGTAACTATATCTAGTCTGATCCTCCATTACTGGTAGACAAGTTGTGGTAGAGATGCAGTAATAATGCAGAAACACTGCTGTAATCACAAAACCAGGCCAGGTCACTCCTCAGTCTGTCCCAAAATAGAGCCAGCAACGCACACACACACACACACACACACACACACACACACACACACACACACACACACACACACACACACACACACACACACACACACACACACACACACACACACACACACACACACACACACACACACACACACACACACACACACACACACACACACACACACACACACACACACACAGCATCATTTATGTATGAACGTGCGCACACACACCACAAAGTGTATATTAAAGCTGGGACGATAAACAGAAAATGATCGACATCGACCACTTATTGCTTAGGCATTTATCTGATATCATTACGATAAGTAGCCTATACTAGAGAAATGAGAAGTTGGAAATGAAAGGAGTTTGCTAATATGGGTGATAGTTAATGGAACAATTGATGGCTACAACCATCAAACTAATAGTAGCAGTTCAAAGGAAAAACTGTGGAGCACATTACTGTTATAAACTGTGGAGCACATTACTGTTGTAAACTGTGGTGTACATTACTGTTATAAACTGTGGTGTACATTACTGTTGTAAACTGTGGAGCACATTACTGTTATAAACTGTGGTTTACATTACTGTTGTAAACTGTGGAGCACATTACTGTTATAAACTGTGGAGCACATTACTGTTATAAACTGTGGAGCACATTACTGTTATAAACTGTGGTGTACATTACTGTTATAAACTGTGGAGCACATTACTGTTATAAACTGTGGAGCACATTACTGTTATAAACTGTGGAGCACATTACTGTTATAAACTGTGGAGCACATTACTATTATAAACTGTGGAGCACATTACTGTTATAAACTGTGGTGAACATTACTGTTATAACCTGTGGAGCACATTACTGTTATAAACTGTGGTGAACATTTCTGTTATAAACTGTGGAGCACATTACTGTTATAAACTGTGAAGCACATTACTGTTATAAACTATGGAGCACATTATATAAACTGTGGTGTACATTACTGTTATAAACTGTTATAAACTGTGGAGGTTATAAACTGTGGAGCACATTACTGTTATAAACTGTGGAGCACATTACTGTTATAAACTGTGGAGCACATTACTGTTATAAACTGTGGTGAACATTACTGTTATAAACTGTGGAGCACATTACTGTTATAAACTGTGGTGAACATTACTGTTATAAACTGTGGAGCACATTACTGTTATAAACTGTGGAGCACATTACTGTTATAAACTGTGAAGCACATTACTGTTATAAACTGTGGAGCACATTACTGTTATAAACTGTGGTGCACATTACTGTTATAAACTGTGGTGTACATTACTGTTATAAACTGTGGAGCACATTACTGTTATAAACTGTGGAGCACATTACTGTTATAAACTGTGAAGCACATTACTGTTATAAACTGTGGAGCACATTACTGTTATAAACTGTGGTGCACATTACTGTTATAAACTGTGGTGTACATTACTGTTATAAACTGTGGAGCACATTACTGTTATAAACTGTGGAGCACATTACTGTTATAAACTGTGGAGCACATTACTGTTATAAACTGTGGAGCACATTACTGTTATAAACTGTGGTGTACATTACTGTTATAGACGTTTCGTTCTATTTATTATCAATTCAAGCAATTTATCACAATATGGACGTCCAGCTCTAGTGTGTATGTGCACATGCACACACACAGTACTCTGTGTCTGGCTAGGTAGGGAGCAGCTGCTTCAACATTTCCCATGTTTCCCCCCAGTGTAATCAACATTTATCAAGTGATGTACTGGTGGCCTCAATTGGTGGCCTCAATAATTATGTAAATAGTGAGAGACAGAGACAGAGAGAGAGAGAGAGAGAGAGAGAGAGAGAGAGAGAGAGAGAGAGAGAGAGAGAGAGTGACAGCGAGACAGAGAGAAAGAAAGAAAAACAGAGAAAGAGAGAAAGAAAGAGACAAAAAGAAAGAGAGAGAGAGAGAGAAAGTGTGAGAGAGAGAGCAAGAGAGTAATAGAGAGAGAGAGAAAGGAGAAAGAAAAGGAGGGAGAGTGAGACAGAGAGAGAGAGAGAGAGAGAGAGAGAAAGGAGAAAGAAAAGGAGGGAGAGAGAGACAGAGAGAGAGAGAGAAGAGAAAGCCACTATAGCTGTATAGCTGAAGGCTCTCAGCCAGAGGGAGATCAAAGAGAGATACTCGGAGAGCTCATGTTTATATTAATGAGCTAGCTAGCCTAACTATTTCCCTTCCCTAAAACATTCCACTCTGACTACTACAACCTTCATCCGCTATCATACAGATTCAACCACTAACCCTGACCCTGACCCCCAACCTTAACCCTAAACTGATGAACAAGTAGCACCTGCATTTGCTCATCTGTTCTGACAATACTGACACATTGTCCGTTCTACCAGAGTCATCTGGTGACCAGTAGCATCCTAGTTTTATATAGTAGGCCGAGTCATACTCATTTCAAATATGGATATGCAGTGCATTCGGGAGGTATTCAGACCCCTTGACTTTTCCCTCATCAATCTACACACAATACCCCATAATGACAAAGCAAAAACAGGTTTTTATACATTAAAAATACAAAACTGAAATATCACATTTACATAAATATTCAGACCCTTTATTCAGTACTTGAAGCACCTTTGGCAGTGATTATAGCCTCAAGTCTTCTTGGGTATGACTCTACAAGCTTGGCACACCTGTATTTTGGGAGTTTCTCCCATTCTTCTCTGCAGATCCTCTCAAGCTCTGTCAGGATGGATGGCTAGCATCACCGCACAGCTATTTTCAGGTCTCTCCAGAGATGTTCGATCAGGTTCAAATCCGGGCTCTGGCTGGGCCACTCAAGGATCGAGACCTGTCCCGAAGCCACTCTCCTGCCTTGTCTTGGCTGTGTGCTGAGGGTTGTTGTCCTGTTGGAAGGTGAACCTTTGCCCCAGTCTGAGGTTCTGAGCTCTCTGGTGCAGGTTTCCATCAAGGATCTCTCTGTACTTTGCTTTGTTCATCTTTCCTTCCATCCTGACTAGTCTCCTAGTCCCTGCTGCTGAAAAACATCCCCACAGTATGCTGCTGCTACCACTATGCTTCACCATAGGGATGGTATTGGCCAGGTGATGTGCGGTGCCTGGTTTCCCTCAGACTTGATGCTTGGCATTCAGGCCAAAGAGTTCAATCTTGGTTTCATCAGACAAGAGAATCTTGTTTCTCATGGTTTGTAAGCGGGCTGTCATGTGCCTTTTACTGAGGAGTATCTTCCGTCAGGTTCTTGGTCACTTCTCTGACCAAGGCCCTTCTCCCCCGATTGCTCAGTTTGGCCGAGGGGCCAGCACTAGGAAGTGTCTTGGTGGTTCCAAACTTCTTCCATTTAAGAATGATGGAGGCCACTGTGTTCTTGGGGACCTTCAATACTGCAGAAATGTTTTTGTACCCTTCCCCAGATCTGTGCCTCGACACAATCGGAGCTTTACGGACAATTCCTTCGACCTCATGGCTTGGTTTTTGCTCTGACATGCACTGCCAACTGTGGGAACTTGGGCTGTAAAAAATAATCTTGGTTGACCTGGACACCTACACCACCCGATGTCACAGGAAGGCCATAAAGATCATCAAGGACAACAACCACCTGAGCCACTGCCTGTTCACCCCGCTATCATCCAGAAGGCGAGGTCAGTACAGGTGCATCAAAGCAGGGACCAAGAGACTGAAAAACAGCCTCTATCTCAAGGCCATCAGACTGTTAAACAACCATCACTAACATTGAGTGGCTGCTGCCAACATATTGACTCATCTCTAGGCACTTTAATAATGAAAAATGTATGTAATAAATATATCACTAGCCACTTTAAACAATGTCACTTTATATAATGTTTACATACCATACATTACTCATCTCATATGCATATACTGCACTCTATACCATCTACTGCATCTTGTCTATGCCGTTCGTGTCACACCTTGGTCATTGTATTTTGTGTTTTTGTTATATGTTTGGGTAGGCCAGGGTGTGACATGGGTTTATATGTTGTGTTTCGTATTGGGGTTTTATTAGCATTGGGATTGTGTATGATTAGGGGTGTGTCTAGTTAGGCTTGGCTGCCTGAGGCGGTTCTCAATTGGAGTCAGGTGATTCTCGTTGTCTCGGATTGGGAACCGTATTTAGGTAGCCTGAGTTCGCTTTGTATTTTGTGGGTGTTTGTTCCTGTCTCTGTGTTGTAGTCACCAGATAGGCTGTAATTAGTTTCACGTTCCGTTCTGTTGTTTTTGTAGTTAGTTTCAGTTATTTCATGTACCGCTATTCTTTCATTAAAGTCATGAGTAACTTACACGCTGCATTTCGGTCCGACTCTCTTCTTACAACAGACGAACGCAGTTACAGAAACACCCACCTCTCACGGACCGAGCAGCGTGTAAACTGGCAACGACGTAGACAGCTGGAGCAGAAAAAGGAGGACGAATTATTCGGAGAATGGACATGGGAAGACGTGATGGATGGTAAAGGTTGTTACACATGGGAGGAGATATTGGCCGGAAGAGATCGCCTCCCATAGGAACAGGTGGAGGCTCTAAGGAGAGCAGAGGCAGCCGGAGATAGGAGCCAACGATACGAGGGAACACGGTTGGCAAGGAAACCTGAAAAGCAGCCCCAAAAAATTATTGGGAGGGGCTAGAAGGGAGAATAATTATGCCAGGTAGGAGACCTGCGCAAACTCCCTGTGCTCACCGTTGGGCTAGAGAGACCGGGCAGGCACCGTGTTATGCTATGAAGCGCACAGTGTTTTCAGTGCGGGAGCATAGCCTGGTGCGGCAATACCACCTCTTCCTATTGGCCGGGCTAGAGTGGGCATCGAGCCAGGTAACCTTGGGCAGGCTCGGTGCTCAAGAGCTCCAGTGCGCCTGCACGGTCCGGTCTATCCAGAGCCACCTCTACACACCAGTCCTCCGGTAGCAGCTCCCCGCACCAGGCTTCCTGTGGGTGTCCTAGATCCAGTACCACCAGTTCCAGCACCACGCACCAGGCCTCCAGTGCGCCTCGCCTGTTCAGCGCAGCCAGCGCTTTTCTCCTCTCCTGCGCTGTCGGAGTCTCCCGCCTGTTTAGCGCAGCCAGAGCCTTTCTTCTCTCCTGCGCTGCCGGAGTCTCCCGTCTGCCCAGCGCCGCCAGTGCTCCCAGTCTGCCCAGCGCCGCCAGTGCTCCCAGTCTGCCCAGCGTCGCCAGTGCTCCCAGTCTGCCCAGCTCCGCCAGTGCTCCCAGTCTGCCCAGCGCCGACAGACAACCAGTCTCTTCCAGATCTGCCAGACAACCAGTCTCTTCCAGATCTGCCAGACAACCAGTCTCTTCCAGATCTGCTTGTCAACCTGAATCTTCCAGTTCCGCCAGCCAGCCAGGATTTACCGGAGCCTACTACCTGCCTGAGCTTCATCTCAGTACTGGGCTTCCTCTCAGTATTGGGCTTCCTCTCAGTACTGGGCTTCCCCTCAGTACTGGGCTTCCCCTCAGTACCGGGCTGCCCCTCAGTCCCGGGCTGCCCCTCAGTCCCGGGCTGCTTCTGTCCCGAGCTGCCCCTCTGTCCCGAGCTGCCCCTCTGTCCCGAGCCGCCCCTCTGTCCCGAGCTGCCCCTCTGTCCCGAGATGCCCCTCTGTCCCGAGATGCCCCTCTGTCCTGAGATGCCCCTCTGTCCTGAGCTGCCCCTCTGTCCTGAGCTGCCCCTCTGTCCTGAGCTGCCCCTCTGTCCTGAGCTGCCCCTCTGTCACGAGCTGCCCCTCTGTCATGAGCTGCTCCTCAGTTATGTGGGGATCTGGGTGAGGACTATTAGGCCATGGTCGGCGGAGAGGGTGGATTGTCCCAGGACGCGAAGGGGAGGAACAAGGACATTAATGGAGTGGGGTCCACGTCCCGAGCCGGAACCGCCACCATGGACAGACGCCCACCCAGACCCCCCCTATGCTCTTGGGGGGGGGGTTCTGTCACGCCTTGGTCATTGTATTTTGTGTTTTTGTTATATGTTTGGGTAGGCCAGGGTGTGACATGGGTTTATATGTTGTATTCGTATTGGGGTTTGTATTATTTGGGATCGCGGCTGATTAGGGGTGTTGTTAGGCTTGGCTGCCTGAGGCGATTCTCAATCAGAGTCAGGTGCTTATCGTTGTCTCTGATTGGGAACCGTATTTAGACAGCCTGACTTTCGCTTTGTATTTCGTGGGTGTTTGTACCTGTCTCTGTGTTGTAGTCACCTGATAGGCTGTAATTAGTTTCACGTTTCGTTTGTTGTTTTCGTATTTCTGTTATTTCATGTACCGTCATATCTTTCATTAAAGTCATGAGTAACCTACACGCTGCATTTCGGTCCGACTCTCTTTCTTCAACAGACGAACTCCGTTACAGTTTGTCTGTTGCTAGAGGAGAGGATGATTCAATGTTGGAAGATTGACATTAATAATTCTTCATATCCAGCCGGGGTAATTGGTTCAACTGTTGGATGTGAATTTAATCACACTTGACTCTCTGTCCCTCTCTTTCTGCGTCTGTCTGTCTGTCTCTCTCTGTCCCTCTCTCTCTGTGTCTGTCTGTCTGTCTCTGTCCCTCTCTCCCTGCGTCTGTCTGTCTCGCTCTCTCTGTGTCTGTCTTGCTCTCTCTCTGTCTCTCTACGTCTGTCTGTCTCGCTCTCTCTCTGTCTCTCTGTGTCTGTCTGTCTCGTTCTCTCTCTGTCTCCCTGCGTCTGTCTGTCTCTCTCTCTCTGTCTCTCTGTGTCTGTCTGTCTCGCTCTCTCTCTGTCTCTCTGTGTCTGTCTGTCTCGCTCTCTCTGTGTCTGTCTGTCTCGCTCTCTCTTTGTCTATCTGTGTCTGTCTGTCTCGCTCTCTCTCTGTCTCTCTGTGTCTGTCTGTCCCGCTCTCTCTGCGTCTGTCTCGCTCTCTCTCTGTCTCCCTGCGTCTGTCTGTCTCGCTCTCTCTCTGCGTCTGTCTGTCTGTGTAACTACCATCCACTAATACACTTATACTGGGGACTTGAACTGGGGAAAGTCAACCACTACTAGCCAGGTCAGAACTGTGTGAGAGACAGACTGAAGGGGACAGGAAGAGCAGCCAAATTCCAGAGATGCTTTACAAAACACAAGCTCAGGCACGTCCATTCCACACACACACACACGCACCCCTTAAATCAGTCTCCAGACCATAAACATCAGGGGAGTATAAACACACACACACACACCTTAAACCAGTCTCCAGACCATAAACTTCGGGGGAGTATAAACACACACACATTGTTCTGAACCAGTAATAATGTCCATCTCATTAATATAACCCCCCCACAGCCCTCATGTTGTCACTGGCTGGTTTCAACATCCAGTGGTAACTATGTCTAGTCTGATCCTCCATTACTGGTAGACAGTAGAGATGTTGTTTTACATCTAAAACACCCCACACAAGCTGATCTGTAATGTAACGTAAGGTGTTTAAGTCAAGTTAGAGCTGTGCTGGGTTGGGTTTCTCTGACGTTGTCTCTCTCTCTCTCTTCAATTCAAAGGGCATTGTTGAAATGGGAAACATATGTGTTACATTTTCAAAGCAAGTGAAGTAGATAATATACAAAAGTGAAATAAACAATCAAAAATTAACAGTAAACATTACACTCACAAAAGTTCCAAAGGAAAAGAGACATTTCAAATGTCATATTAAAGCTATTTACAGTGTTGTAAAGATATGCAAATCATTAAAGAACAAAAGGGAAAATAAATAAGCATAAATATGGGTTGTATTTACAATGGTGTTTGTTCTTCACTGGTTGACCTTTTCTTATAGATATGGGAGTTTATCAAAATTGGATTTGTTTTCGAATTCTTTGTGGATCTGTGTAATCTGAGGGAAATATGTGTCTCTAATATGGTCATACATTTGGCAGGAGGTTAGGAAGTGCAGCTCAGTTTCCACCTCATTTTGTGGGCTACGGCAGCCTTTCTCAATAGCAAGGCTATGCTCACTGAGTCTGTACATAGTCAAAGCTTTCCTTAAGTTTGGGTCAGTCACAGTGGTCAGGTATTCTGCCACTGTGTACTCTCTGTTTAGGACCAAATAGCATTCTAGTTTACTCTGTTTCTTTGTTAATTCTTTCCAGTGTGTCAAGTAATTATATTTTTGTTTTCTCATGATTTGGTCTAATTGTGTTGCTATCTGAGGCTCTGTGGGGTCTAATTGTGCTGCTGTCCTGGGGCTCTGTAGGGTGTGTTTGTGTTTGTGTTTGTGAACAAAGCCCCAGGACCAGCTTGCTTAGGGGACTCTTCTCCAGGTTCATCTCTCTGTAGGTGATGGCTTTGTCATGGAAGGTTTTGGGAATCGCTTCCTCTCTCTCTCTCTCTCTACACACGCACAGGCACGTTCTACCAGCCTACCTGCCCTGAGACAATCAGGGTCCACAGGGGGTTGACTCAGCAAGGCCAGAGGGCCACTCCTGATGCCAGCTGTCACTCACAACCTGGGGCAATGACATACTGTGTCTGCGACTAATGACAGTGAATGTCACATTAGACGTGTACAGGAAATGTTCCTCTTCATATATTTGGAAGTATAACCTTTTCTCTTGTTAGGCTTAAGTGTAACATAAATAGCTACTCTGCGTCAGAGTTAGTCCCCTTAGATGTACACTGCATTCGGGAAGTATTCAGACCCCTTGACTTTTCCACATTGTGTTACGTTTCGGCCATTTTCTAAAATTGGTTGAATAAATAAAAAATCCTCAACAATCTACACACAATACCCCATAAAGAAAAAGTGAAATCTGCAAATGTATTAAAAATAAATAACAGACACACCTAATTTACATGAGTATTCAGACCCTTTGCTTTGAGACTCAACATTGATCTCAGGTGCATCTTGTTTCCATTGATCATCCTTGAGATGTTTCTACAACTTGATTGGAGTCCACCTGTGGTACATTCAATTGATTGGATATGATTTGGAAAGGCACACACCTGGCTATATAAAGTCCCACAGTTGACAGTGCATGTCAGAGCAAAAACCAAGCCTTGTGATCGAAGGAATTGGCCATGGTGTTCAGGGACAGGATTGTGTCGAGGCACAGATCTGGGAGAAAGGTACCAAGACAGTTCTGCAGCATTGATGGTCCCCAAGAACACAGTGGACTCTATCATTCATAAATAGAAGAAGTTTGGAACCAGCAAGACTCTTCCTAGAGCTGGCCACCCGGCCAAACTGAGCAATCGATGGAGAAGGGCCTTGGTCAGGGAGGTGACCAAGAACCCGATGGTGAATAAGAGTTCCTTTTTTTGTAAGGGGTGGATCAGCTTAATATTGAGGAAAGATTGTTGCTTCCATCAACGTAATTGTCTGCATCATTTCCCATCCCCCATATATATATTTTTTTGTAAATATATATCCATTTACATACACATATGCATACATATACACATATATATACATACTGTACCTATATAGACATACTTACTTTGTTTTTAGAATATACCTTTATTATTCCCCACCAACCCTCCCACCCTTCCCCCAACTGGAGTAAACTAATAAACAATAAGACTTAGGCTTCGACCTTCAGTTTATACATCTTATACACATTTTACAGACACAATCTATTTTTACAATGGTTATATTTAGTTTGTTTTTAGTCCTTCCTCTATTTCTGATGTCCATCCAGTTTGATTTCTATTTGTAACTGTGCTATTTCACAACATTTCTGAGCCTATATACATTTTACAGACCCCGTATGTTTTACATTGGTTATCGTGTTATTCAGCTCCATTCAACCCCTTCCATCTATCTCTCAACATAATGCATTTTGGATTTCTAGCAGCCATATTTTTTTCAACTGTGCTGTGATGCTTGACAAAAGTACTGAACCTTTCTATTCTCATAGCTTCTACAGATTGTAAATTAAAAATAAACATTTTTGCTAAAATAATTGTAATATTATAGATTGATTGATTATGCATTTTCAAATCACCCAGTATTGCTATCTGCAGCGTTAGTTCTAGGCAAGTGTTGCAATTCTGGACCGGTGACCAAAAACGAGCTACATATGAACAATAACAAAATAAATTATCTAATGACTCTGCCTCCTCACAGCAAAATCTGTGTTTTGAAGTTTTGAATCCGGCGATGTTTTGCGTATCAATTCATAAACCATGTGCCATGGAATGGGTACATCGCACATCTCTTCACAACTATTTTGCAATTTATATGGCACAGCTGTCAGTTTTTTGTTCCTTAAATGAAATTGGTATGTTTTTATTTACCACACCTTTCTTTAACCATTTATGTTCTTTAATACAGGGCCGACATACAAGTTCCTTACCTTTTCCCCTTCTACTTGCCTCTTCCGTTTTTGTGGTAATGCTGCAATTAGTTGGTTGTAATTTTGGGTAGAGCAAACATTTCCATATGTCTGTATTAGCTGCATGTGAGACATAACTCCACCAGTCCTATTTATCATATCGTTCACAGAAATGATACCTGTCTGTATTTTATTGAATGTGAAGGATGACATGACAGTTTGGTTTCTGTCTGTATTTTATTGAATGTGAAGGATGACATGACAGTTTGGTTTCTGTCTGTATTTTATTGAATGTGAAGGATGACATGACAGTTTGGTTTCTGTCTGTATTTTATTGAATGTGAAGGATGACATGACAGTTTGGTTTCTGTCTGTAGTTTGGTTTCTGTCTGTATTTTTTATTGAATGTGAAGGATGGCATGACAGTTTGGTTTCTGTCTGTATTTTATTGAATGTGAAGGATGACATGACAGTTTGGTTTCTGTCTGTATTTTATTGAATGTGAAGGATGACATGACAGTTTGGTTTCTGTCAGTTTGGTTTCTGTCTGTATTTTATTGAATGTGAAGGATGACATGACAGTTTGGTTTCTGTCTGTATTTTATTGAATGTGAAGGATGACATGACAGTTTGGTTTCTGTCTGTATTTTATTGAATGTGAAGGATGGCATGACAGTTTGGTTTCTGTCTGTATTTTATTGAATGTGAAGGATGGCATGACAGTTTGGTTTCTGTCTGTATTTTATTGAATGTGAAGGATGGCATGACAGTTTGGTTTCTGTCTGTATTTTACCCAAGTCATGTAATAAATTGCCTCTATTGCGTAAAATAGGACCCATAATTTAAAATGTATAATATTGTATTGTCAAATGTGTAATACGGTCAGGGTAAGAACAGATGAATATGTCTTATAGCCTATAATTAGAAAACAAAAGTATTTCGATACAGACTCCCCACTAATGTGAACTGTGTGCTTGAATCTAGCAGAAGCTCAATGGGTCCTATTCTCCAGATACAGGCTCTATTGCAAGGCTTGTCAAAGTCCAAACTGGAACTATTCTGGAGAGATGAGGTGGTACTGGAACCATTATTCTGGAGAGATGAGGTGGTACTGGATAGATGAGGTGGTACTGGATAGATGAAGTGGTACTGGAACTATTCTGCTGGAGATGAGGTGGTACTGGATAGATGAAGTGGTACTGGATAGATGAGGTGGTACTGGCTAGATGAAGTGGTACTGGAACTATTCTGCTGGAGAGATGAGGTGGTACTGGATAGATGAGGTGGTACTGGCTAGATGAGGTGGTACTGGATAGATGAGGTGGTACTGGATAGATGAGGTGGTACTGGAACTATTCTGCTGGAGAGATGAGGTGGTACTGGCTAGATGAGGTGGTACTGGCTAGATGAGGTGGTACTGGATAGATGAGGTGGTACTGGAGAGGTGAAGTGGTGCTGGCTAGATAAGGTGGTACTGGATAGATGAGGTGTTACTGGATAGATGAGGTGGTACTGGAGAGGTGAAGTGGTACTGGATAGAGGAGGTGGTACTGGTTCTTTTAAGATGCCTGCTAGGTGGTACTGTATCATTTTAATCATTTTAGTCTGGATAGATGAGGTGGTACTGGATAGAGGAGGTGCACCCACGTGGAGTTCCAGGCCTCTGGTACTGGTTAGATGAGGTGGTACTGGATAGATGAGGTGGTACTGGCTAGATGAGGCACTATTGTTGATCCCACTGGATAGATGAGGTGGTACTTAAATGCCTTGAAATGTAGATGAGATGAGGTGGTACTGGCTAGATGAGGTGATACTGGATAGATGAGGTGGTACTGGCTAGATGAGGTGGTACTTGGATAGATGAGGTGGTACTGGTTAGATGAGATGGTACTGGATAGATGAGGTGGTACTGGCTAGATGAAGTGGTACTGGAACTATTCTGCTGGAGAGATGAGGTGGTACTGGAGAGATGAGGTGGTACTGGATAGATGAGGTGGTACTGGAGAGATGAGGTGGTACTGGAGAGATGAGGTGGTACTGGATAGATGAGGTGGTACTGGAGAGATGAGGTGGTACTGGAGAATTTTGAGAGAACTTACAAGTAAACACAGACTAGACAAGAGGCACACTGCTGTGAATAGAGAAAGAAACACAGAGGAAAGAATCGCATCTCTGCATGTCTGGCAGACATATCAACACACAACAACGACAACACACGTCCACGCACGTCACACGCACGCACGCACGCACGCACGCACGCACGCACGCACGCACGCACGCACGCACGCACGCACGCACACACACACACACACACACACACACACACACACACACACACACACACACACACACACACACACACACACACACACAGACAGACAGACAGAGAGATCAGATAGAGAGACTCTCTGATACGCTGACACATAATCAAATTCTATCTTTGCATGGGACATTGACAAATTAAGCAAACAAAAAAACAAGTCAATTATTGATGGATCCTTGTTCTATTTGACCATTGTGGTCCAGGCTGACTAGATCTCTGTGGAATCCAACTGAATTATTGGACGCTAGAGAACAGTACTAATGAGACAGAGGGTTATCCAGGGTGAAGGGCTCCATGACCAGGCTGGAATCACACACACACGCACACAAACGTATTGATTGATGGCATTTGTTACATAACAACCTATTAATAATGTTATAGAGAAAGACAGAGAGAGAGAGAGAGAGAGAGAGAGAGAGAGAGAGAGAGAGAGAGAGAGAGAGAGAGAGAGAGAGAGAGAGAGAGAGAGAGAGAGAGAGGCAGTAAGATTAGTCCACTAGTTCTAAGGCAACATTGGTGCTGTTTCTGTCTCCCAGTTTAGAGGTATTAGAGGACAGGGGACTATTCTGTAACAGTACAAACAGGTTTTTGGGCCAGACACACAGACTAGCTTACCGGTTGTAGGACCTGTGCAGAATGACTCAGGATGCCTCGGAAACACTACTGTTAATACATCAACCATTAACCACTCAGAAATGTAGGGAATGTGACTTTATCCCTTCAACCTATCACACATCACTCTCTACCTCTGAACTCCTGGGTGTGTTGAACTTGGTTTTATTGAGGTCTGCAGATAGGGGAATATTTTGCAAGCACAGTGTGATTGTGCTGCTCTTAAGCTGACTACAGGACAAACACAATCAATAAGAAACTAACAGACATGTTTGCCTTCCCAGTAGGGAAAATGGGGAGGGGGGGCTGGGACATACAGTACCAGTCAAAAGTTTGGACACACCTATTCATGCAAAGGTTTTTCTTTATTTTTGTATGTTCTACATTGTAGAATAATTGGCACACTTTGCATTCTCTCAGCCAGCTTCATGAGGAATGCTTTTCTAACAGTCTTGAAGGAGTTCCCACATATGCTGAGCACTTGTTGGCTGCTTTTCCTTTATTCTACAGTCCAACTCATTCCAAACCATCTCAATTGGGTTGAGGTTGGGTGATTGTGGAAGCCAGGTCATCTGATGCAGCACTCTATCACTCTCTTCTTGGTCAAATAGCCCTGACACAGCCTGGAGATGTGTTGGGTCATTGTCCTGTTGAAAAACAAATGATAATCCCACTAAGCTCTAACCAGATGGGATGGTGTATCGCTGCATAATGCTGTGGTAGCCATGCTGGTTAAGTGTGCCTTGAATTCTATATAAATCACAGACAGTGTCACCAGTCTTCCTTTCCTGTGGCGATCCTCATGAGAGCCAGTTTCATCATTGCACTTGATGGTTTTTGCGACTGCATTTGAATAAACTTTAAGTTGTTGAAATTCTACTGATTGACTGACCTTCATGTCTTAAAATAATGATGGACTGTCATTTCTCTTTGTTTATTTGAGCTGTTCTTGCCATAATATGGACTTGGTCTTTTACCAAATATAGCTATCTTCTGTATACCCCCCTAACCTTGTCACAACACAACTGATTGGCTCAAACGCATAAAGAATTCCACAAATTAACTTTTAACAAGGCACACCTGTTAATTTAAATATATTCCAGGTGACTACCTCATGATGTTGGTTGAGAGAATGCCAAGAGTGTGCAAAGCTGTCATCGAGGCAAATACAATTATTTAACCTTTATTTAACTAGGCAAGTCAGTTAAGAACAAATTCTTATTTACAATGACAGCCTACCCCGGCCAACTGTGCACAGCAATATGGGACTCCCAATCAAGGCCGGATGTGATGTGCAGCCTAGATTCATACCTTGTACTGGAGTGACTCTTCTTGTAATAAGATGCAGTGTCTTAGACCACTGCGCCACTCAGGAGCCCACTCAGGAGCCTACTCGGGGCAAAGGGTGGCTGCTTTGAAGAATCTCAAATATAACATATATTTTGATTAGTTTTTTTGTTTACTACATGATTCCATATGTTTTTCATAGTTCCGTTGTCTTCACTATTATTGTACAATGTAGAGAATAGTAAAAATACAGAATAACCCTTGAATGAGTAGGTGTGTCCAACTTACAATGGCTTCAGGGCCTGATCACAGATAAATAGTGAAGATGTGTAACAGCTACACACAGGGAAAACTCACAATACCTCAACACACACAACATCTTTGTTTCTCAGGGAAACAGGACTGAGATTGGCTAGCAGACATAAAATGGCCCATAATTCCCCCAACAGAATCAAGACAGCGAGCAGGATGTCACATCCAGTCCCAGTTTAAGTTAATAAAGGAAGGGACAGGACAGAAAGAACGAACATCTCATGAACCTGAACGGAGCGAAAGGTGTGTGAGAGAAAGAGAGACACAGAGAGATCAAATACAAATCTTGGAATCAATTGTTAAAGGCTACCAGAACCCACTGGATTCTCCAATTACCTTGAATGAACTACAGGACAAAATACAAACCAACCCAAAAGGGCCTTTGGTATTGATGGTATCCTAAAATAAATGATCAAATATACAGACCAAAATTTCCAATTGGCTATACTTAAACTGTTTAACATCATCCTCAGCTCTGGCATCTTCCCCAATATTTGGAACCAAGGACTGATCACCCCAATCCACAAAAGTGGAGACAGATTTGACTCCAACAACTACCTTGGGATATGCGTCAACAGCAACCTTGTGAAAATCCTCTGCATTATCATTAACACCAGACTCGTACATTTCCTCAGAGAAAACAATGTACTGTGCAAATGTCGAATTGGCTTTTTATCAAATTACTGTAGGACAGACCACGTATTCACCCTGCATACCCTAACTGACAGACAGCCAAACAAACCAAAACAAAGGCAAACTCCTCTCATGCTTTGAAGATTTCAAAAAGTTTTTGACACAATTTGGCAAGAGTATCTGCTATACAGATTGATGGAAAGTGGTGTTGGTGGAAAAACATATGACATTATAAAATCCATGTACACAAACAACAAGTTTGTGCGGTTAAAATTGTTTAAAATACACACACATTTCTTTCCATGGGGCCGGGGAGTGAGACAGGGATGCAGCTTCATTTAGATTTTTTAAAACCCTAATTTTACCAGGTAATTTGACTGAGAACAAATTATATTTTTCAGCAATGACCTGGGGAATTGTTACAGGGGAGAGGCGGGGGGATGAATGAGCCAATGAAGCCCCAGCCTCTTCAACATATATATCAACGAATTGGCGAGGGCACTAGAACAGTCTGCAGCACCCAGCTTCTCCCCTACTAGAATCTGAAGTAAAATGTTTACTGTTTGCTGATGATCTGGTGCTTCTGTCACCAACCAAGGAGGGCCTATAGCAGCACCTAGATCTTCTGTACAGACTGTCAGACATGGGCCCTGACAGTAAATCTCAGTAAGACTAAAATAATGGTGTTCCAAAAATACAAATTCCATCTAGACACCATTGCCCTAGAGCACACAATAAACCATACATACCTCGGCCTAAACATCAGCGCCACAAGTAACTTCCACAAAGCTGTGAATGATCTGAGAGACAAGGTAAGAAGGGCCTTCTATGTCATCAAAAGGAACATACAATTCAACCTACCAATTAGGATCTGGCTAAAAATACTTGAATCAGTTATAGAACCCATTGTCCTTCATGGTTGTGAGGTCTGGGGTCCGCTCACCAACCAATAATTCACAAAATGGGACAAAGACCAAATTAAGACTCTGCGTGCAGAATTCTGCAAAAGAATCCTTTGTGTACAACATAAAACACCAAATAATGCCTGCAGAGCAGAATTAGGCCGATAGACGCTAATTATCCAAATCCAGAAGAGACTTTAAATTCTACAACCACCTAAAAAAGGAAGCGATTCCCAAACCTTCTATAACAAAGCCATCACCTACAGAGAGATGAACCTGGAGAAGAGTCCCATAAGCAAGCTGGTCCTGGGGCTCTGTTCACAAACACAAACAGACCCCACAGAGCCCCAGGACAGCAGCACAATTAGACCCAAACAAATCACGAGGAAACAATAAGATACTTAATTGACACATTGGAAAGAATTAACAAAAAAACAGAGCAAACTAGAATGCTATTTTGTAGAATACCTGAACACTGTGACTGACCCAAACTTAACCTTTTCGGCAAGACAGATGGTGGTGGAGTGGCAATCTTTACTAAGGAACACTTTCAGTGCTCGGTTGTCTCCACCAAGTCTGTCCCCAAACAATTTGATTTGCTGGATTTACACATAAAACTTTCACATAGCTCTTTGTTGAATGTTGCTGGGTGCTATGGTCCTCCATCAGCACTGGCCTGTACCCTACCTGCCCTAAACCGTGAACCATCAGATCCTCCTCTCCACCCTCTCCGAGTTGGGCATCTCCGGCGCGGCCCACGCTTGGATTGCGTCCTACCTGACAGGTCGCTCCTACCAGGTGGCATGGCGAGAATCTGTCTCCTCACCACGCGCTCTCACCACTGGTGTCCCCCAGGGCTCTGTTCTTGGCCCTCTCCTATTCTCGCTATACACCAAGTCACTTGGCTCTGTCATAACCTCACATGGTCTCTCTTATCATTGCTATGCAGACGACACGCAATTAATCTTCTCCTTTCCCCCTTCTGATGACCAGGTGGCGAATCGCATCTCTGCATGTCTGGCAGACATATCAGTGTGGATGACGGATCACCACCTCAAGCTGAACCTCGGCAAGACGGAGCTGCTCTTCCTCCCGGGGAAGGACTGCCCGTTCCATGATCTCGCCATCACGGTTGACAACTCCATTGTGTCCTCCTCCCAGAGCGCCAAGAACCTTGGCGTGATCCTGGACAACACCCTGTCGTTCTCAACTAACATCAAGGCGGTGGCCCGTTCCTGTAGGTTCATGCTCTACAACATCCGCAGAGTACGACCCTGCCTCACACAGGAAGCGGCGCAGGTCCTAATCCAGGCACTTGTCATCTCCCGTCTGGATTACTGCAACTCGCTGTTGGCTGGGCTCCCTGCCTGTGCCATTAAACCCCTTCAACTCATCCAGAACGCCGCAGCCCGTCTGGTGTTCAACCTTCCCAAGTTCTCTCACGTCACCCCGCTCCTCCGTTCTCTCCACTGGCTTCCAGTTGAAGCTCGCATCCGCTACAAGACCATGGTGCTTGCCTACGGAGCTGTGAGGGGAACGGCACCTCAGTACCTCCAGGCTCTGATCAGGCCCTACACCCAAACAAGGGCACTGCGTTCATCCACCTCTGGCCTGCTCGCCTCCCTACCACTGAGGAAGTACAGCTCCCGCTCAGCCCAGTCAAAACTGTTCGCTGCCCTGGCCCCCCCAATGGTGGAACAAACTCCCTCACGATGCCAGGACAGCGGAGTCAATCACCACCTTCCGGAGACACCTGAAACCCCACCTCTTTAAGGAATACCTAGGATAGGTTAAGTAATCCCTCTCACCCCACCCCCCCCTAAGTTTTAGATGCACTATTGTTAAGTGACTGTCCCACTGGATGTCATAAGGTGAATGCACCAATTTGTAAGTCGCTCTGGATAAGAGCGTCTGCTAAATGACTTAAATGTAAATGTAATGTAAATGTAATCTCTCTCCTGGCCCCCTACACTGAGTCTGAATTTGTCCTGCTAGGTGACCTAAACTGGGACATGCTTAAACCACCTGACCAAGTCCTAAAGCAATGGGACTCACCAAATCTTTCTCAGATTATTCCCAATCCCAAAAGGTATGACTCCAAACACCCAGAAAAGGCTACTCTTCTTGATGTTATCCTCACAAATAATCCTGATAGGTATCAGTCTGGTGTTTTCTGTAATGACCTTAGTGATCACTGTTTTACAGCCTGTGTTCGTAATGGCTGCTCAGTGAAACGACCTGTACTGACTTGTCATAGACATTTGCTAAAACACTTTAATGAGCAAGCCTTCCTTCATGACCTGGCCTCTGTAAATTGGTACAGAATCAGGTATAGAATCAGCTCTGTCGAAGACGCTTGGTCCTTCTTTTTTGATATTTTCAGTGGTAACAAATACACGCTCATAAGCTAAATGAGAATTAAAAACAGGTTCAACCCCTGTTTGGCCGTGTTCTGGCAGAATTACTCCACCTCAATCATTTCATTTGGCAAATCGCTCGGCACACGGCATTCAGGCTGACTTGCTCTGTTCAGGCAAATTAGAAATACATACACTCTGGCTATCTGGAAAGCAAAAGTTAGTTACTTTAAGGAGCAGTTCTCTCTCTGTGGGTCTAACCCCAAGAAGTTCTAGAAAACGGTAACAGACCTGAGAAAAAACCCTCCTCCTCACAGCTGCCCATGTCCCTTAACATTGATGATGTGGTTGCTGCTGACAAGGAGCACATGGCTGATCTCTTTAGTCACCACTTCATTAAGTCAGGATTCCTATTTGACTCAGCCATGTCCCCTTGCCCGTCCAACATTTCCTCATCTCCCACACCTTCTAATGTGACTATGCTCCTCCGTCTTTTTCCCCTGCCCCACTACAAAGTATCTCCCTGTAGGCGGTTCTGAGTCCGAGGTGCTAAAGGAGCTCCTTGAGGAAAGCTTTGACTATGTACAGACTCAGTGAACATAGCATTCCTATTGAGAATGGCTGTCATAGGCAGAGAAGACAGGCTATGTGCTCACTGCCCACAAAATGATGTGGAAACTGAGCTGCACTTCCTAACCTCCTGCCCAATGTATGACAATATTAGAGACACATACAGTGGGGAGAACAAGTATTTGATACACTGCCGATTTTGCAGGTTTTCCCTATTACAAAGCATGTAGAGGTCTGTAATTTTTAGCATAGGTACACTTCAACTGTGAGAGACGGAATCTAAAACAAAAATCCAGAAAATCACATTGTATGATTTTTAAGTAATTAATTTGCATTTTATTGCATGCAATAAGTATTTGATCACCTACCAAACAGTAAGAATTCCGGCTCTCACAGACCTGTTAGTTTTTCTTTAAGAAGCCCTCCTGTTCTGCACTCATTACCTGTATTAACTGCACCTTTTTGAACTCGTTACCTGTATAAAAGACACGTGTCCACACACTCAATCAAACAGACTCCAACCTCTCCACAATGGTCAAGACCAGACAGCTGTGTAAGGACATCAGGGATAAAATTGCAGACCTGTACAAGGCTGGGATGGGCTACAGGACAATAGGCAAGCAGCTTGGTGAGAAGGCAACAACTGTTGGCGCAATTATTAGAAAATGGAAGAAGTTCAAGATGACAGCAATCACCCTCGGTCTGGGGCTCCATGCAAGATCTCACCTCGTGGGGCATCAATGATCATGAGGAAGGTGAGGGATCAGCCCAGAACTACACGGCAGGACCTGGTCAATGACCTGAAGAGAGCTGGGACCACAGTCTCAAAGAAAACCATTAGTAACACACTACGCCGTCATGGATTAAAATCCTGCAGCGCACGCAAGGTCCCCCTGCTCAGGCCAGCGCATGTCCAGGCCTGTCTGAAGTTTGCCAATGACCATCTGGATGATCCAGAGGAGGAATGGGAGAAGGTCATGTGGTCTGATGAGACAAAAATATAGCTTTTTGGTCTAAACTCTACTCGCCGTGTTTGGAGGAAGAAGAAGGATGAATACAACCCCAAGAACACCATCCCAACCGTAAAGTATGGAGGTGGAAACATCATTCTTTGGGGATGCTTTTCTGCAAAGGGGACAGGACAACTGCACCATATTGAGGGGAGGATGGATGGGACCATGTATTGCAAGATCTTGGCCAACAACCTCCTTCCCTCAGTAAGAGCATTGAAGATGTGTCGTGGCTGGGTCTTCCAGCATGACAATGACCCGAAACACACAGCCAGGGCAACTAAGGAGTGGCTCCGTAAGAAGCATCTCAAGGTCCTGGAGTGGCCTAGCCAGTCTCCAGACCTGAACCCCAATAGAAAATGTTTGGAGGGAGCTGAAAGTCCGTATTGCCCAGTGACAGCCCCAAAACCTGAAGGATCTAGAGAAGGTCTGTATGGAGGAGTGGGTCAAAATCCCTGCTGCAGTGTGTGCAAACCTGGACAAGAACTACAGGAAAGGTTTCTATACCAAATATTAAGTTCTGCTTTTCTGATGGGGCGGCAGGGTAGCCTAGTGGTTAGAGCGTTGGACTAGTAACCGGAAGGTTGCAAGTTCAAACCCTCGAGCTGACAAGGTACAAATCTGTCGTTCTGCCCCTGAACAGGCAGTTAACCCACTGTTCCAAGGCCATCATTGAAAATAAGAATATGTTCTTAACTGACTTGCCTGGTTACATAAAGGTAAAATAATAAAAAATAACACACTACGCCGCCAGGGACTCAAATCCTGCAGTGCCAGATGTTTCCCACTGCTTAAGCCCGTACATGTCCAGGCCCGTCTGAAGTTTGCTAGAGAGCATTTGGATGATCCAGAAGAAGATTGGGAGAATGTCATATGGTCAGATGAAACCAAAATATAACTTTTTGGTAAAAACTCAACTCGTCGTGTTTGGAGGACAAAGAATGCTGAGTTGCATCCAAAGAACACCATACCTACTGTGAAGCATGGGGGTGGAAACATCATGCTTTGGGGCTGTTTTTCTGCAAAGGGACCAGGACGACTGATCCGTGTAAAGGAAAGAATGAATGGGGTCATGTATCGTGAGATTTTGAGTGAAAACCTCCTTCCATCAGCAAGGGCATTGAAGATGAAACGTGGGTGGGTCTTTCAGCATGACAATGATCCCAAACACACCGCATGGGCAACGAAGGAGTGGCTTCGTAAGAAGCATTTCAAGGTCCTGGAGTGGCCTAGCCAGTCTCCAGATCTCAATCGCATAGAAAGTCTTTGGAGGGAGTTGAAAGTCCATGTTGCCCAGCAACAGCCCCAAAACATCACTGCTCTCGAGGAGATCTTCATGGAGGAATGGGCCAAAATACCAGCAACAGTGTGTGAAAACCTTGTGAAGACTTACAGAAAACGTTTGACCTCTGTCATTGCCAACAAAGGGCATATAACAAAGTATTGAGATAAACTTTTGTTATTGACCAAATATTATTTTTCCACCATAATTTGCAAATAAATTAATTTAAAAATCCTACAATGCAATTTTCTGGATTTTCTTTTCTCCTTTTGTCTGTCATAGTTGAAGTGTACCTATGATTAAAATTACAGGCCTCTCTCATATTTTTAAGTGGGAGAAGTTGCACAATTGGTGGCTGACTAAATACTTTTTTGCCCCACTGTATACATAATATGACATTTGAAATCTCTTATTATTTTTGAACTTTTGTGAGTGTAATGTTTACAGTTATTTTTTAATTGTTTATTTCACTTTTGCTTATTATCTATTTCACTTGCTTTGGCAATGTTAACATATGTTTCCCATGCCAAGAAAGCCCTTAAATTGAAATTGAATTGAAATTGAGACATAAAGAGAGAGAGAGAGGGGGGTGTGGTGTCTAAAAAGAACTCCATTGTTTCCTGCAGTCAGGGAACAGGTTCACATAGGAGTCAGTGTTCTGTGATTACAGCATTAGATACTGATCTGATAGAGTGTTTCCCACGTCAACTGGCTACGCTACAGCCCACACCTGACCTAGCTAACCTTAGACTCTATCACCTCACACTGTCAGCAGTATTAGAGAGAAATGGAGAGAGAGAGTGAGGGATGGAGGGAGGGAGAGAGAGTCAGAGTGGGATTTTATTTTATTTAACCTTTATTTAACTAGGCAAGTCAGTTGAGAACAAATTATTATTTACAATAACGGCCTATCCTGGCCAAACCCTAACCCGGACAACACTGTGCCAATTGTGCACCACCCTATGGGACTCCCAATCACGGCCGGTTGTGATACAGCCTGGAATCAAACCAGGGTCTGTAGTGACACCTCTAGCACTGAGATGCAGTGCCTTAGACCGTTGCGCCACTCTGCGGCCCAAAAGAGAGAAAGATGGAGTGAGAAAGAGAGTAGTGGATGACGCTGCGAGAGATAGAGTGGGAGAAAGAGAGTAGTGGATGATGGGGAAAGAGAGAGAGAGAGTGGGAGAAAGAGAGTAGTGGATGATGGGGAAAGAGAGAGAGAGAGTGGGAGAAAGAGAGTAGTGGATGATGGGGAAAGAGAGAGAGAGTGGGAGAAAGAGAGTAGTGGATGATGGGGAAAGAGAGAGAGAGTGGGAGAAAGAGAGTAGCGGATGATGGGGAAAGAGAGAGAGTGGGAGAAACAGAGTAGTGGATGATGGGGAAAGAGAGAGAGAGTGGGATTAAGAGAGTAGTGGATGATGGGGAAAGAGAGAGAGAGTGGGAGAAAGAGAGTAGTGGATGATGGGGAAAGAGAGAGAGTGGGAGAAAGAGAGTAGTGGATGATGGGGAAAGAGAGATAGAGTGGGAGAAAGGGATGAGAGAGAGAGAGTGAGCGAGAGAGAGAGTGGGAGAAAGAGAGTAGTGGATGATGGGGAAAGAGAGAGAGAGAGTGGGAGAAAGAGAGTAGTGGATGATGGGGAAAGAGAGAGAGTGGGAGAAAGAGAGTAGTGGATGATGGAGAAAGAGAGATAGTGGGAGAAAGGGATGTGAGAGAGAGAATGAGCGAGAGAGAGAAAGAGAGAGAACATGAGGGTCTGTGTTGTAAACATTGATACTGATCTGTGTTGCCCTTGCTGTACTGGTCTCTTTGTATGAATCACAGAGAGCCCACAGAGAGCAGAGTATGAGACCGGTGGGAACAGAATGGTTGCAGACGCCACAGGACTTTGAGAGAGAACCGCCTGTCGGATGGTAGACACAGGGACAAGCCTGACTTCTAATCTCACTTCTTGTCATCACGCTTCAGTGAATAAATGGGTCAACAATCACTGGGGGAATTCCTAACGTAACACGAGTCTACTGACGTAAGCACATGTAGCCTAAATGAATGGAGGGATATTTGCATTAGGATGCACAACATGAAGTCAACTTTAAACCTCATCATTAGCTATTGTGGTCTAAACAACTCTCCAAGGGCTTCTGAATTCACTCTATTAGCAATGGTGTAGTACCAACAAGAGGCCATGTTGTTTCCTGCTAGTCAGTGAACAGGGATGTTATGGTGGTAAATATAAACTACTGCCTCAGTATGAAAAGTTAGCAAGAGAATTCCCTGTTCATTTCAATAGCAAATGAGCTTCCTGGGCTAAAAGTTAAGTCAATGACTCGCCATCCCCCTCACAGTTTACTAAAGCTACATCATGAAACACAACAACATAAAAATATCTGGAGGATTTTTGCTAGTCTTCTCTAAACTGCACTCTGTGATTTGTGTATTAATAGTATAGGTCCATATTTACTATTGTTTTTACTTAATGCTGCATTTCTAGGTGACCGTCAACTTTACAGTGAACGTTCTAAAAGCACATTGAAATAACCTACTATACATAACGTTACCTTGTCAATCTGACGTTATATAACTAAATAACGTTGTTCACCTCTCACAGCCTCTCTCTCTCGCTCACATACACGCATGCACACACACACCTTCGCTCTCCCTCGCCACTGGCTCTACCACCTGGCTTCTTCTCTTTAGTGCTCCGTGATGGGGGCATTTCCTCCCACTGACCTACCGGCCAGACACTACTACTAATCCTCTCCCCTCCCCCCTCTTCCCTCCTCTCCACCTCCCTCCACTCCACTCCTTTCCTCCTCCCTCCACTCCTCACTCTACTCCTCCTCCCTCCCTCCACTCCTCTCCTCTCCCCCCCTCCACTCCTCTCGTCTCCTCTCCTCACTTCTCCTCTCCACTCCTCTTCTCTCCTCCTCCCTCCCTCCACTCCTCTCCCCCCCTCCACTCCTCTTGTCTCCTCTCCTCACTTCTCCTCTCCACTCCTCTTCTCTCCTCCTCCCTCCCTCCACTCCACTCCTCTCCTCACTTCTCTCCACTCCTCTTCTCTCCTCTCCTCTCCTCTCCTCTCCTCTCCTCTCCTCTCCTCTCCTCTCCTCTCCTCTCCTCTCCTCTCCTCTCCTCTCCTCTCCTCTCCTCTCCACTCCTCTCCTCTCCTCTCCCTCCTCTCCTCTCATCTCCTTCTCCTCTCTGTGTGTATTCACACAGGGTTTATTCTAGGGGCCACTGCAGTCAGACCAGTTCTCTGGTTATATACACTTGGACCTTCTTCTTCTCTCCTGTTCCTCCCCTTCAGCTCTCCTCTCATTTCCTCCCCTCTGTGTATTCATCACAGTACTCCATTCTAGGGTGGTCAGTCAGACCAGTTCAGTCTGTTCAGACACAAAGACCAGGATGTGAAGCGGTCAATGTAGACCTGGTGTGAAGATGTTTGAAAGCTGGTTTCACTACACACCACTACACACCAACAGCCAATCTAGCAAGCTTACCTTTGGATCAACACACAATAACCCCGGCTCAGACATGGGTTAACCGGTATTATAAACTGGGTGGTTCCAGAACTGAATGCTGGTGTGCTGAAAGCATTTCTTTTAACTGCTCTAATTCTGTTGGTAATCAGTTTATAATAGCAACAAGGCAACTCAGGGTAAAGAGGAAGAAAGAGAAGAGGGAGAGAAGAAAACACAGTGAGGGACAGAGAGAGATAAACAGATGGAGAGAAAAAGAGAGACAGAGCAAGAAAGAGAGACAGAGAGAGAAAGAGAGAGAAAGAGAGAGAAAGAGAGAGAGAGAGACAGAGAGAGAAAGAGAGAGAAAGAGAGAGAGAGAGAGAGAGAGAGAGAGAGAGAGAGAGAGAGAGAGAGAGAAGAGAGAGAGAGAGAGAGAGAGAGAGAGAGAGAGAGAGACAGAGAGAGAAAGAGAGACAGAGAGAGAAGAGAGAGAGAGAGAGAGAGAGAGAGAGAGAGAGAGAGAGAGAGAGAGAGAGAGAGAGAGAGAGAGAGAGAGAGAGAGAGAGAGAGAGACAGACAGAGCTGCAGGAGTTGTGACCCATCTTTGTTGGTTATGTTGTCATAGTTGTGTCTAGGGGGGCATATGGGGGAGGGAATACTGTCACCTCAGGTAGGTGTTTATCCCCCTGTGTGCGAGACAAAGAGAGAGAGAGAGAAGAAAACACAGTGAGGGACAGAGAGAGAGAAACAGATGGAGAGAAAAAGAGAGAGAGAGAGAGACAGAGAGAGCGATAAAGAGAGACAGAGAGAGAAAGAGAGCGATAGAGAGAGAAAAAGCAATAGAGAGACAGACATACAGACAGACAGGAAGTCAACAGAACAGATAATAAGGGTGTCTGCCTGTCCTGCAGTGCTGTGGCCTGCCTGTCCTGCAGTGCTGTGGCCTGCCTGTCCTGCAGTGCTGTGGCCTGCCTGTCCTGCAGTGCTGTGGCCTGCCTGTCCTGCAGTGCTGTGGCCTGCCTGTCTGCCTGTCCTGCAGTGCTGTGCCTGCCTGTTTGCCTGTCCTGCAGTGCTGTGGCCTGCCTGTTTGCCTGTCCTGCAGTGTTGTGGCCTGCCTGTCTGCCTGTCCTGCAGTGTTGTGGCCTGCCTGTCTGCCTGTCCTGCAGTGTTGTGGCCTGCCTGTCTGCCTGTCCTGCAGTGTTGTGGCCTGCCTGTCTGCAGTGCTGTGGCCTGCCTGTCCTGCAGTGCTGTGGCCTGCCTGTCTGCCTGTCCTGCAGTGTTGTGGCCTGCCTGTCTGCCTGTCCTGCAGTGTTGTGGCCTGCCTGTCCTGCAGTGCTGTGGCCTGCCTGCCTGCCTGTCCTGCAGTGTTGTGGCCTGCCTGCCTGCCTGCCTGCCTGCCTGTCTGTCTGTCTGTCTGTCTGTCTGTCTGTCTGTCTGTCTGTCTGTCTGTCTGTCTGTCTGTCTGTCTGTCTGTCTGTCTGTCTGTCTGTCTGTCTGTCTGTCTGTCTGTCTGTCTGTCTGTCCTGCAGGGTAAGGGGCAGGGTCAGGGTAAGGGGCAGGGTCAGTGTAAGGGTCAGGGTCAGGGTAAGGGGCAGGGTCAGTGTAAGGGGTAGGGTAAGGGGCAGGGACAGGGTAAGGGTCAGGGGCAGGGTAAGGGTCAGGGTAAGGGGCAGAGTCAGGGGCAGGGTAAGGGGCAGAGTCAGGGTAAGGGGCAGGGTAAGGTTCAGGGGCAGGGTAAGGGGCAGGGGCAGGGTAAGGGTCAGGGTAAGGGGCAGAGTCAGGGGCAGGGTAAGGGTCAGAGTCAGGGTAAGAGCCAGAGTCAGGGTAAGGGGCAGGGTAAGGGGCAGGGTAGGGGGCAGGGTAAGGGTCAGGGTCAGGGGCAGGGTAAGGGGCAGGGTAAGGGACAGGGTAAGGGGCAGAGTCAGGGTAAGGGGCAGGGTAAGGGGCAGAGTCAGGGTCAGGGACAGAGTTAGGGTCATGGTAAGGGGCAGGGTAAGGGTAAGGGGCAGAGTCAGGGGCAGGGGTAGAGTCAGGGTCAGGGGCAGGGTAAGGGGCAGAGTCAGGGGCAGGATCAGAGTCAGGGGAAGGGTCAGGGTAAGGGGTAAGGTAAGGGTAAGGGTCAGGGTCAGGGGCAGGGTAAGGGTCAGGGGCAGGGTCAGAGTAAGGGACAGGGTAAGGGACAGGGTCAGGGTCAGGGTAAGGGACAGGGGCAGGGTCAGGGTAAGGGGCAGGGTAAGGGTAAGTGTAAGGTGCAGGGTAAGGGGTAGAGTCAGGGTCAGGGTAAGTGGCAGGGTAAGGGTCAGGGTAAGGGGCAGAGTAAGTGTAAGGGTCAAGGTCAGGGTTAGGGGCAGGGTAAGGGTAATGGGCAGGGTAAGGGGAAGAGTCAGGGGAAGTGTCAGGGTAAGGGGCAGGGGGAGAGTCAGGGTAAGGGGCAGGGGAAGAGTCAGGGTAAGGGGCAGGGGAAGAGTCAGGGTAAGAGGCAGGGGAAGAGTCAGGGTAAGGGGCAGGGGAAGAGTCAGGGTAAGGGTCAAGGTCAAGCCAGGCGGACCGACAGGTTCTGTCCTGGATCACATTACAACACTGACTTCTGAGAGAGGCCAACAAAAATAGGATTGTTCTCTCCTTTAAGCCCAGGATAAATCCTTTCTTTATTTTTCCCCTTTTCTTTGGTCCCACCATGTGATCAGGAGAGCAGATTTAGATGCCAGGCAGGGAGGTGGAAGGAACGGAGGGACAGATGGAGGGAATGGGGCCTCCGGAATGCCTGAGCTGGCACTACTGCGTGGGTAGACTAGCAGGACAACAGCCCCCGGCTGCCAACCAAGAGTTTGGCAAACTACCAGCCATGTTGGCAATGACATTGTAACTAGGATGTAACTTTCTGGCAACAAGTTCTCAAGCTGAGTTGGTTGACTGAACTCTGTAGAGAAAGAGACCTTGGTCCCAATGGGAACTCCCCTGCCTAAATAAAGGTTAAATAAGACAAATAGATAGACAGAGAGATAGAGAGAGAGCAGAGACAGAGAGCAGAAAGAGGGTGAAAAAGAGGGGTTTGAGTGTGAGGAGCGTGTCAAGGCCTGCTTCCAGTTACCTGCCTGAGCAGCAGACCAGACCAGACCAGACCATGTCAGCAAGACTCATTTCCTCAACCTGAGCTCCTCTCAGACAATAAATAAAATTACGAAACAACCCAGAGCTGACAGAAAATAACACTGTAGTAACCTTATAATAGCGTTAGGAAACAAAACCAGGAACCACCTGGGTGGTACTGAGGTATTAAACTGGTCATAGATTGTACTGAGAGGTATTAACCTGGTCATATGTGGTACTGAGGTATTAACCTGGTCATATGTGGTACTGAGGTATTAACCTGGTCATAAAAGGTATTGAGAAGTATTAACCTGGTCATAGGAGGTACTGAGGTATTAATCTGGCCATAGCATGTACTGAGGTATTAACCTGGTCATAGGAGGTACTGAGAGGTATTAACCTGATCATAGGAGGTACTGAGGTATTAACCTGGTCATATGAGGTACTGAGGTATTAACCTGGCCATAGGATGTACTGAGAGGTATTAACCTGGTCATAGGAGGTACTGATGTATTAACCTGGTCATAGGAGGTACTGAGGTAGTAACCTGGCCATATGATGTACTGAGAGGTATTAACCTGGTCATAGGAGGTACTGAGGTATTAACCTGGTCATAGGAAGTACTGACAGGTATTAACCTGGTCATAGAAGGTACTGTGAGGTATTAACCTGGTCATAGAAGGTACTGTGAGGTATTAACCTGGTCATAGAAGGTACTGTGAGGTATTAACCTGGTCATAGGAAGTACTGACAGGTATTAACCTGGTCATAGGAAGTACTGACAGGTATTAACCTGGTCATAGAAGGTACTGTGAGGTATTAACCTGGTCATAGAAGGTACTGTGAGGTATTAACCTGGTCATAGAAGGTACTGTGAGGTATTAACCTGGTCATAGGAAGTACTGACAGGTATTAACCTGGTCATAGAAGGTACTGTGAGGTATTAACCTGGTCATAGAAGGTACTGTGAGGTATTAACCTGGTAATAGAAGGTACTGTGAGGTATTAACCTGGTCATAGAAGGTACTGTGAGGTATTAACCTGGTCATAGAAGGTACTGTGAGGTATTAACCTGGTCATAGAAGGTACTGTGAGGTATTAACCTGGTAATAGAAGGTACTGTGAGGTATTAACCTGGTCATAGGAGGTACTGAGCGGGCAGGCCTTGAGCGGGCAGGTCTTGTTGAGGTTGAGTTTGAGGTGGAAGTAACAATAGTCTCTATGATGAAAGGGATGGGAGTCTATATGTTACTGGGGTCTCACCATCATCCTTAACAAATCATTTTGTTCATAAACCTTATAACGCGTATGAACAAAACAATTTGGTGAATTTGAATTATGTAAATAATGTTAATGGTGATCAAATCAAATCAAATCAAATTTATTTATATAGCCCTTCGTACATCAGCTGATATCTCAAAGTGCTGTACAGAAACCCAGCCTAAAACCCCAAACAGCAAACAATGCAGGTGTAAAAGCACGGTGGCTAGGAAAAACTCCCTAGAAAGGCCAAAACCTAGGAAGAAACCTAGAGAGGAACCGGGCTATGTGGGGTGGCCAGTCCTCTTCTGGCTGTGCCGGGTAGAGATTATAACAGAACATGACCAAGATGTTCAAATGTTCATAAATGACCAGCATGGTCAAATAATAATAAGGCAGAACAGTTGAAACTGGAGCAGCAGCACAGTCAGGTGGACTGGGGACAGCAAGGAGCCATCATGTCAGGTAGTCCTGGGGCACGGTCCTAGGGCTCAGGTCCTCCGAGAGAGAAAAAGAAAGAGAGAATTAGAGAGAGCATATGTGGGGTGGCCAGTCCTCTTCTGGCTGTGCCGGGTGGAGATTATAACAGAACGTGGCCAAGATGTTCAAATGTTCATAAATGACCAGCATGGTTGATGATGAGACCCATGTCACCCCACTCCTCCACTCACTCCACTGGCTTACAGTCGAAGATCACATCCACTACAAGACCCTGGGGCTTACCTACAGAGCAGCAAGAGGAACTGCCCCTCCCTCCCTTCAGGCTATGCTCAAACCCTACACCCCAACCTGAGCACTCCGTTCTGCCACTTCAGGTCTCTTGGCCCTCCCACCCCTATGGGAGGGCAGGTCCGCTCAGGCCAGTCCAAGCTTTTCTCTGTCCTGGCACCCCAATAGCAGAACCATCTTAAGATGAATGCATTCACTGTAAGTCGCTCTGGACAAGAGTGTCTGCTAAATTCCCAAAATGTAAAATGTTCTTTGTGTCTCTAAAATAACAATAATTCAATTTTTTCAGTATTTTTTAAATTGAAATGACCAAATGTCAGCATTTTACCAGAAGTATTTTCGCATGAATTGTTCATTTTCATAAATTCGGTAGCTACAAAATATAATATTATGCACATATGAACAAAATCCTTTTAGCCTATAAGACATGATTTAATGAAAAGCAGCAAACAGCCACTAAGATGTTTCACATTCTTAAAAAACTCTTAAAAGACTCAGAAATAGGCTACAGTTCACTCTCAGGATGAGTTGGCAGCCCGAGAACTACTGACGGATCTCGACTCATTCATCGGATCGATGATCCGGATCGATGGTCGACTACGGGAACGTAGGAGGGAGAAGAGGTCCGATTGCAGTCCCAATCTCTCACTCAGTGATCCCACCTGGCATCTGATAAACTCCTGAAGTCCCTGGTGTCTACGTCCCTGAAAGGATTCGAGCTTACCCTGGTCCGTCCAAGAGCCTCCGGAGACTGCCGATTCACCTCTTCCCAAGCCGATGCAGCTCAGCAGGGCTAGGCTGTCTCCAGTCTAACGAGTATGCAGACTTGAGATCCAGAGTTGTCTGTATTGCGGTACTGCCAGTCATATTGTGTCTACCTGTCCCTTCAAGAGACCTAGCTCATTCGTTGGAGTGAGTACTCTGGTGGGTCTTCAAGATAATTGTTCTTCTCCCCTTACTCACCCCCTCTCCATGCCACCCTGCTGTGGGGCGACCAGTCCAAGTCTCTCCAGATACTCATCGACTCGGGGGCCGATATGAGTCTCATGGACGCTACCCTGGCGTCCGAGCTGGGCATCCCTACTCAACCCCTCTCCATTCCCATGGATGTTAGAGCACTGGACGAGCGCTCAATAGGCCTGGTAACCCATAAGCTCACCTCCGTTAACCTATGAGTGTCCAATTCCTGCTGGTTGAGTCTCTGCAGGTTCCTGTGGTATTGGGATTCTCTTGGCTCCAGCGACACAATCCATCCATTGACTGGGCTATTGGTGCCATCGTGGGCTAGAGCCCATCCTGCCACACTCATTGCCTGAAGTCAGCTCTGCCTGCCCCGGGACATCTTCCTGGGGGATTGGAAATTCCGTAGCACTTACCGGTATCCCAGAAGGTCAAGCCTGAGGCGCTGGCATGCTGCTATTACACTCTTGGAAGCCAAGACCCCCCCCGCTCCAAGATCATTAGCCCCTCTGCTGTTCGTCCTCTGTTGCCCAGTACCCTCCGTATTTTTCCTACCTTTTCCTGGTCTAGAGTCAAAACCATGTCTGACAGCCCCTTGTCTTCTGTTTCTAGGCCCATTCCTCCCCCCGTGTCATCAATGGCCAGCGTACACGGTGAGATGACTCCTGAGTGTTTGACAATGGGGCAGGGGTTTCCAGTACCTGGTTAACTGGGAGGGTTATGGCCCGGAGGAGAGGTGCTGGATTCCCGCTAAAGACATCCTGGACCCGGCCCTCATCGCCGACTTTCACCGCCGGCACCTCAGTCAACCAGGTATCCGCTCAGTTGGATCGCCAGGTGGCGTCCCTCACGTGTCCTTGTCTCCACCCCCTCCATGTGTCACCCATCTTTCCCACTTATTCTCTGTGTCCTGTGTTTTCTGTCTGTTGCCAGCTAGTCTTGTTTGTTCCAGCCTACCAGCGTTTTTTTTGTCTCAGTTCCTGCTTTTTCCAGTTTCTATTTTCTCGTCCGCCTGGTTTTCAGCCCTCGCCTGTCCTGGCCCTGTACATGCCCGCCTGACCACTCTGCCTGTCCATGACCCTGCCTGCCATCCTGTACCTTTGCCACACTTCTGGATTACCGACCTCTACCTGATCTGACCCTGAGCCTGCCTGCTGTCCTGTGTCTTGGCCTCTACTCTTGATTATCGACCCCTGCCTGCCTTGATCTGTTGTTTGCCTGCCCCTGTTGTTACAATAAACATTGTTACTTCAAACAGTCTACACTTGGGTCTTACCTTAATTCCTGATAGCGGGGGGTCTGTACGCAGCTTAGTACCTTTCACAAAAAGTCTTACTCTGCAAAAAGACACGTAAGCTATTATTGTTGGTGAGTGATTAGCATGTCTTGGGGGTATGATATTTGTGCATCTGTAAACTTTCTCACTCATCAGTGTTCACGATTCATTCATCATTATCTGTAATCATGGTAGCATCCACATTAATGTATAAGTGTTCAGAAACATATTCCATTCTAATTTAACATCAAAGTGAAACAATACATTATTAAACATGCATTTCTATTGGGCACAACTTTTGACTACTTTAATACATATAGTGAATTTTTCCCAAATACTGTACTTCCTGTCTATGGAATACTAATGGCCAGAGAGAGAGAGAGAAAGGGGGGTATGATACGGTATAATTCACCGTATCACAATTCCAGTGGGTCAGAAGTTGACTGTGTTTTTAAACAGTATAGTATGCAAGTGTAAACACCATGGGACCACGCAGCCGTCATACCGCTCAGGAAGGAGACTCGTTCTGTCTCCTACAGATGAACGTACCTTGGTGCGAAAAGTGCAAATCAATACCAGAACAACAGCTAGGACCTTGTGAAGATGCTGGAGGAAACAGGTACAAAAGTATGTATATCCACAGTAAAACGAGTCCTATATCGACATAACCTGAAAGGCTGTTCAGCAAGGAAGAAGCCACTGCTCCAAATCGGCCATAAAAAAACCAGACTACGGTTTGCAACTGCATATGGGGACAAAAATGGTACTTTCTGGAGAAATGTCCTCTGATCTGATGAAACAAAAATAGAACTGTTTGGCCATAATGACCATCATTATGTTTGGAGGAAAAAGGGGGAGGCTTGCAAGTCGAAGAACACCATCCCAACCATGAAGCACAGGGGTGGCAACATCATGTTGTGGGGGTGCTTTGCTGGAGGAGGGACTGGTGCACTTCACAAAATAGATGGCATCATGAGAGAGAAAATATTTGTGGATATATTGAAGCAACATCTCAAGACATCAGTCAGGAAGTTAAAGCTTGGTTGCAAATGGGTCTTCCAAATGGAGAATGACCCCATGTATACTTCCAAAGTTGTGGCGAAATGGCTTAAGGACAACAAAGTCAAGGTATTGGAGTGGCCATCACAAAGCCCTGACCTCAATCCCATAGGAAATTTATGGCCTACAAACCTGGCTCAGTTACAGCAGCTATAGCCTGACTCAGTTACAGCAGCTATGTCAGGAGGAATGGGCCAAAATTCACCAAACTTATTGTGGGAAGCTTGTGGAAGGCTACCCAAAATGTTTGACCCAAGTTAAACCATTTAAAAGACCATGCTACCAATACTATTTGAGTGTACGTAAACTTTTGACCCATTGGGAATGTGATGAAAGAAATAAAAACTGAAATTAATCATTCTATCTACTATTATTCTGACATTTCACATTCTTAAAATAAAGTGGTGATCCTAACCGACCTAAGACAGGGAATATTTACTAGGATTAAATGTCAGGAATTGTGAAAAACAGAATTTAAATGTATTTGGCTAACGTGTATGTAAACTTCCGACTTCAACTGTATATAAAGAAACAATAATACCCAGGCATTTACAGAGGGATGATGACTCCTGGCCTTTTGTACTACAATACAACAGTACTTTAGACTAAATGATCTGGATAACAGTAGCGTACTTCAAGCAGCCTGGGTTTATCTAACACACACAAAGGGTGGGTGCTCACTATTCTTCCCAGGGGAAGATAAACAATCTGACAGAAACCAACATGATGAGAAGAAAACAGCAAGACCTTGTCTAAACTAGACATATTATAATACTGTATCTTGTGAAGGACAAAACTGGTAGCCTGCTCTACACTGTGCCTAAGGCTACATTTAGCAGTCATAGACCTACTACTACACTGTGCCTAAGGCTACATTTAGCAGTCAAAGACCTACTACTACACTGTGCCTAAGGCTACATTTAGCAGTCATAGACCTACTACTACACTGTGCCTAAGGCTACATTTAGCAGTCAAAGACCTACTACTACACTGTGCCTAAGGCTACATTTAGCAGTCAAAGACCTACTACTACACTGTGCCTAAGGCCACATTCAGCAGGCATAGGCCTATTACTGTTGAGCTGACTATACATGACCATAGACATAGGCCTACTGTATCTTATGAGGGACAAAAACTTGTATATTTAGTAGACAGCTTACTATAAGTGAGCACAGGACAACAACAGACCCCAGGGAGACCAGCCAGACTGAGAGACTGACTGAGTGAAAGACTATTTCAGTCCATCCTGTGTGTTGGTGCCATTTAAAGACAAAGACCACAGTATGTGGTCCCGGTCCGCCCCTCCCTCCCACACCCTGTGACCTTTAATCCTGTAAAGGTCAGGGGTCGCTGCCTGTTCCATCAGGATAAAACTATTGTCCCACTGCCTCTGTGTTACATCTTTAGACAAACATACTGGAGTGGACACTGGGAACAGAGTCTGGGTAACTGGGTCGAGACAGAGAGAGAGTGCAATGCCATGCAAGTCTATTTTACTTCAAAATTAAATGGGAAAAAATATAACCGCAAGCAGCCATGCCAAGGGTTCAAGCTTTGGCTAAATAGTGCCACCCTCAGGACACATTGGATACATTGCCCTAGGATGAGCTACTTCTGTACTCCTTACCATGCTTGCCAAGTATCAGTTCTTGACATCAAACAGATCATGCAATATGCTTTTGATGTATTTTGGACCATTATCAATGATGTTGACTACTTTAAAGTCTTCTTCACCAGAACCGCTGCACTGATTGGCACCACATTTGGTATATACGTAGCATATATGTACCCATGTCTTTAAACACAATATTTTATAGGACTCTAGCTCAAACAATATGGGCGCTATGAGCCAATGAGCTCAGCTAAACTGAGTCAAACTTTACTGGTTAGGTAGATTTATATACCTGAGCATGTGTGCCAAATTTCATCACTCTGAGTCAAACAGATCAAGCGATATAAACATGTACCTGTTATAGCGCCAATGTGTGGTCGATCTGAATGTGCTTGCACATGTTGAAACTTGACAGTGTTTGGAACATGTGCACCAACTTTTATTACAATACAAATATCTGTGTCGGATTTATATGCATTTACGTGCCAGACCACACCCACGTGAATGTTTATTGGTCCGTAGGCACCATGTTGTTTGACATATTCAACTGAAAACTATTGCGTTGTGAAACCTTTGCATTTTAAGTGTTCCTCACAAAATTCTAAATGGAGGAAAATCCATCATCGTGGACCTCATTGGTTCTTATGCAAATGTGTTCCTTGTGAGGAGAGGGACCTATGTACCGAATTTCACAACTCTACGTTACGCGGGGTGAGGGGCGTGTTTTTCCCTTGGCCCTTTACCATCATGCCAGGTTGCACCCTCCTAGGCCTTACTATCTCACGGGAATGTGCATCTTTTAACAACATTTTGGCAGAACTGGAATAATAATAATCAACGCCAACAAATACAATAGTGTTTCACCCAGCCTTGCTGCTAGAAATCCTAAATATAACGACCTAGTATTAGAAACCTCATATAACAGGTTTTAGGTAGGGGTGTAACAGGTATTCAAACAACAACAGGTGCATTGTGCAGCTGCAACTGAGCATCGCAGCAACGATTAACAATAAGTAATACATTGTTATCGATTATTGCATGGTTGGGTTTTGAGTTTGCAAGAAAGCCATTTCACTGTACTTGTGCATGTGACATTAAAACTTAAAACTTGAAAACTGAGTGTGTCTGTGCCCTATATCAGTGAGTCAAACGAGAGAGAGAAAACAACTCAACTCAAGCTTGTTTTCCAAGTCACTTACAAGAAGTAGTACATTCAGTATCAACACCAATTGGCAGGGCTTTAATCAGAGCGACAGACGGGTCTCTCAGAGGGATAAAGGCAGGGCGTCAGAGGACACAGCACAAGAGAAAGAAGTTCTAGTGAGAGCTGTTTAATCTCCTCAGAGTCACCGAGCAGTCCCTGGACCTGATACACAGACACATTCTTACTGCACTTCCTGTCTATGGAATACTAATGGCCAGGGAGAGAGAGAAAGGGGGGACGAGAGAGAGAGAGAGAGAGAGAGAGAGAGAGAGAGAGAGAGAGAGAGAGAGAGAGAGAGAGAGAGAGAGAGAGAGGAGGGAGAGAGAGAAAGAGAGGGAGAGCAGACTCCTCAGAGAAAACAATATACTGAGCAAATGTCAAATTGGCTTTTAGAAAATTACAGTACGACAGACCACATATTCACCCTGCATACCCTAATTGACAAAAACAAACCAAAATAAAGGCAATCTCTTATCATGCTTTGTTGATAAAAAAAAACATTTGACTCAATTTGGCATGAGGGTCTGCTATACAAATTGATGGAAAGTGGTGTTGGGGGAAAAACATGCAACATTATGAAATCCATGTACACAAACAACAAGTGTGCAATTACAATTGGCATAGACACATTTCTTTCCACAGGGCCAGGGGGTGAGACAGGGATGAGCCCCACTCTCTTCAACATATATAGCAACAAATTGGCGAAGCTAGAACAGTCTGCAGCACCTGGCCTTAATCTACAAGAATCTGAAGTCAAATGTCTACTGTTTGCTGATGATCTGGTGCTTCTGTCACCGACCAAGGAGGGCCTACAGCAGCACCTAGATCTTCTGCACAGATTATGTCAGACCTGGGCCCTGACAGTAAATCTCAGTACTGAAATCTCAATCTCAGTAAGACAAAAATAATGGTGTTCCAAAAAAGGTCCAGTTGCCAGGACCACAAATACAAATTCCATCTAGACACCGTTGCCCTAGAGCACACAAAAAACAATACAGACATCGGCCTAAACATCAGTACCACAGGTAACTTCCACAAAGCTGTGAACAATCTGAGAGGCAAGAAGGGCCTTGAATAGAACCCATTGCCCTTTATGGTTGTGAGGTCTGGGGTCCGCTCACCAACCAAGAATTCACAAAATGGGACAAAAAACTAATTGAGAATCTGCATCCAGAATTCTGCACAAATATTGTCATGTATTGTCATGTTATGTCTTGTTCCTGTTCTTTCTCTTTTCTTCGTTTCCCCCTGCTGGTCGTATTAGGTTACCTTCTCTCCCTCTATCTCTCTCTCTCTCTATGGTCCCTTTCCTTCTCCCAGCTGTCCCTCATTCTCCTCTAACGACCTCGTTTACTCTCTCACACCTGTTCCCTCTTTTCCCTCTGATTAGGTCTCTATTTCTCTCTCTGTTTCTGCTTCTGTCTTTGTCGGATTCTTGTTTGCTTCGCCCTTGTTCTGTCCTGTCGTAATCTGCCTCTTCATTAGATGCTGCGTTTGATCAGGTGCCTCTGTCCTCTACGGCCCGCGCCTACCCGGAGGGACCTGCAGTCAGTTGCCACTAGCCCTGCTATTCTCCTCTACTGCTAGAAGGGGACTAGTCAACCGATACATCTGAAGAGGATTTATGTTTTCCCTGTGTTTGAACATTAAAAGTCTCTGTTTCTGTTAAACCGCTTTTGGGTCCTCACTCACCTGCATAACAGAAGAATCTGACCAAGAATGGACCCAGCGACTTCGGATCCTCTCCACTCAGCCGTCGAGATCCAGGGAGCGATGCTAGGCAGACACGAGCAGGAATTGTCTGTTGCTCGACATGCCGTTGAGACCCTGGCTGCCCAAGTCTCCGACCTCTCGAAACATATTCACCATCTCCGCCTCGATCCACCGGCTACTTCCAGGGCTTCCGAGTCTCCGGAGCCCAGAATTAATAACCCGCCGTGTTACTCTGGGGAGCCCACTGAATGCCGCTCGTTTCTCACCCAGTGTGATATTGTGTTTTCTCTCCAGCCCAACACGTACTCCAGGGGCACAGCTCGTATCGCCTACGTCATATCTCTCCTTACTGGACGGGCTCGTGAGTGGGGCACGGCAATCTGGGAGGCGAGGGCTAAGTGTACTAACCAGTATCAGAACTTTAAGGAGGAGATGATACGGGTTTTTGATCGTTCTGTTTTTGGGGAAGAAGCTTCCAGGGCCCTGTCTTCCCTATGTCAAGGTAATCGATCCATAACTGATTACTCTATAGAGTTTTGCACTCTTGCTGCCTCCAGTGACTGGAACGAGCCGGCTTTGCTCGCTCGTTTTCTGGAGGGTCTCCGCGCGGAGGTAAAGGATGAGATTCTCTCCCGGGAGGTTCCTTCCAGCGTGGATTCCTTGATTGAACTCGCTATTCGCATAGAACGACGGGTTGATCTTCGTCACCGAGCTCGTGGAAGGGAGCTCGCGTTATCCGTTGCCCCTCTCTCCGCATCACTACCATCTTCCCCCACTGGCTCAGGAGCTGAGCCTATGCAGCTGGGGGGTATTCGCATCTCGACTAAGGAGAGGGAACGGAGAATCACCAACCGCCTCTGTCTCTATTGCGGTTCCGCTGGTCATTTTGTCATTTCATGTCCAGTAAAAGGCCAGTGCTCATCAGTAAGCGGAGGGCTACTGGTGAGCGCAACTACTCAGGTCTCTCCTTCTAGATCCTGTACTACCTTGTCGGTCCATCTACGCTGGACCGGTTCGGCAGCTTTCTGCAGTGCTTTGATAGACTCTGGGGCGGAGGGCTGTTTTATGGACGAAGCCTGGGCTCGGGAACATGACATTCCTCTCAGACAGTTAGGGGAGCCCACGGCCTTGTTCGCCTTGGATGGTAGTCCTCTCCCCAGGATTCAGCGTGAAACGCTCCCTTTAACCCTCACTGTCTCTGGTAATCATAGCGAAACCATTTCTTTTTTAATTTTTCGTTCACCTTTTACACCTGTTGTTTTGGGCCATCCCTGGCTAGTGTGTCATAATCCTTCTATTAATTGGTCTAGTAATTCTATCCTCTCCTGGAACGTCTCTTGTCATGTGAAGTGTTTAATGTCTGCTATCCCTCCTGTTTCCTCTGTCCCTTCTTCCCAGGAGGAGCCTGGTGATTTGACAGGGGTGCCGGAGGAATATCACGATCTGCGCACGGTGTTCAGTCGGTCCAGGGCCACCTCCCTTCCTCCGCACCGGTCGTATGATTGTAGTATTGATCTCCTTCCGGGTACCACTCCCCCCCGGGGTAGACTATACTCTCTGTCGGCTCCCGAACGTAAGGCTCTCGAAGATTATTTGTCTGTAGCTCTCGACGCCGGTACCGTAGTCCCTTCCTCCTCTCCCGCCGGAGCGGGGTTTTTCTTTGTTAAGAAAAAGGACGGGACCCTGCGCCCCTGCGTGGATTATCGAGGGCTGAATGACATAACGGTTAAGAATCGTTATCCGCTTCCCCTTATGTCTTCAGCCTTCGAGATCCTGCAGGGAGCCAGGTTTTTCACTAAGTTGGACCTTTGTAACGCTTACCATCTCGTGCGCATCAGGGAGGGGGACGAGTGGAAAACGGCGTTTAACACTCCGTTAGGGCACTTTGAATACCGGGTTCTGCCGTTCGGCCTCGCTAACGCTCCAGCTGTCTTTCAGGCATTAGTCAATGATGTACTGAGAGACATGCTGAACATCTTTGTTTTCGTTTACCTTGACGATATCCTGATTTTTTTCACCGTCACTCCAGATTCATGTTCAGCACGTTCGACGTGTCCTCCAGCGCCTTTTAGAGAATTGTCTTTATGTGAAGGCTGAGAAGTGCGCTTTTCATGTCTCCTCCGTCACATTTCTCGGTTCTGTTATTTCCGCTGAAGGCATTAAGATGGATCCCGCTAAGGTCCAAGCTGTCAGCGATTGGCCCGTCCGTAAGTCACGTGTCGAGCTGCAGCGCTTTCTCGGCTTCGCAAATTTCTATCGTCGTTTCATCCGTAATTTCGGTCAGGTGGCAGCTCCTCTCACAGCCCTTACTTCTGTCAAGTTGTCCTTTAAGTGGTCCATTTCCGCCCAGGGAGCTTTTGATCTCCTGAAGAAGCGTTTTACATCCGTACCTATCCTTGTTACACCTGACGTCTCTAGACAGTTCATTGTCGAGGTTGACGCGTCAGAGGTGGGCGTGGGAGCCATCCTTTCCCAGCGCTCCCATTCTGACGACAAGGTCCACCCTTGCGCGTATTTTTCTCATCGCCTGTCGCCGTCGGAACGTAACTATGATGTGGGAAACCGCGAACTGCTCGCCATCCGCTTAGCCCTAGGCGAATGGCGACAGTGGTTGGAGGGGGCGACCGTTCCTTTTGTCGTTTGGACTAACCATATGAACCTCGAGTACATCCGTTCTGCCAAACGACTTAATGCGCGTCAGGCTCATTGGGCGTTGTTTTTAGCTTGTTTCGAGTTCGTTATTTCTTATCGTCCGGGCTCTAAGAACACCAAGCCTGATGCTTTATCCCGTCTCTTCAGTTCTTCAGTAGCCTCCACCGACCCCGAGGGGATTTTCCCTGAGGGGCGTGTTGTCGGGTTGACTGTCTGGGGAATTGAGAGGCAGGTAAAGCAAGCACACACTCACACTCCGTCGCCGCGCGCTTGTCCTAGGAACCTTCTTTTCGTTCCCGTTCCGACTCGTCTGGCCGTTCTTCAGTGGGCTCACTCTGCCAAGTTAGCCGGCCACCCCGGCGTTCGGGGTACGCTTGCTTCTATTCGCCAGCGTTTTTGGTGGCCCACTCAGGAGCGTGACACGCGTCGTTTCGTGGCTGCTTGTTCGGACTGCGCGCAGACTAAGTCCGGTAACTCTCCTCCTGCCGGCCGTCTCAGACCGCTTTCCATTCCCTCTCGACCGTGATCTCACATCGCCTTAGACTTTATTACCGGTCTGCCTTCGTCAGCGGGGAAGACTGTTATTCTAACGGTTGTTGATAGGTTCTCTAAGGCGGCTCATTTTATTCCCCTCGCTAAGCTTCCTTCTGCTAAAGAGACGGCACAAATCATCATTGAGAATGTTTTCAGAATTCATGGCCTTCCGTCAGACGCCATTTCGGACAGGGGTCCGCAATTCACGTCTCAATTTTGGAGGGAGTTTTGCCGTTTGATTGGGGCTTCTGTCAGTCTCTCTTCCGGTTTTCACCCCCAGTCTAACGGTCAAGCAGAACGGGCCAATCAGACTATTGGTCGCATCTTACGCAGTCTTTCCTTTCGTAACCCTGCGTCTTGGGCAGAACAGCTCCCCTGGGCAGAATACGCTCACAACTCGCTTCCTTCGTCTGCGACCAGGCTATCTCCTTTTCAGAGTAGCCTCGGGTACCAGCCTCCTCTGTTCTCGTCCCAGCTCGCCGAGTCCAGCGTTCCCTCCGCTCAGGCTTTTGTCCAACGTTGTGAGCGCACCTGTAAGAGGGTCAGGTCTGCACTTTGCCGTTATAGGGCGCAGACTGTGAGAGCCGCTAATAAGCGTAGGACTAAGACTCCTAGATATTGTCGCGGTCAGAGAGTATGGCTCTCCACTCGTAACCTTCCCCTTATGACAGCTTCTCGCAAGTTGACCCCGCGGTTCATTGGTCCGTTCCGTATTTCTCAGGTCATTAATCCTGTCGCAGTGCGACTTCTTCATCCGCGACATCTTCGTCGCGTCCACCCGGTCTTCCATGTCTCCTGTGTCAAGCCCTTTCTTCGCGCCCCCGTTCGTCTCCCCCCCCCCATCCTTGTCGAGGGCGCACCTATCTACAGGGTCCGGAAGATTTTGGACATGCGTCCTCGGGGCCGTGGTCATCAGTACCTAGTGGATTGGGAGGGGTACGGTCCTGAGGAAAGGAGTTGGGTTCCATCTCGGGACGTGCTGGACCGTTCGCTGATCGATGATTTCCTCCGTTGCCGCCAGGTTTCCTCCTCGAGTGCGCCAGGAGGTGCTCGGTGAGTGGGGGGGTACTGTCATGTATTGTCATGTTATGTCTTGTTCCTGTTCTTTCTCTTCTCTTCGTTTCCCCCTGCTGGTCGTATTAGGTTACCTTCTCTCCCTCTATCTCTCTCTCTCTATGGTCCCTTTCCTTCTCCCAGCTGTCCCTCATTCTCCTCTAACGACCTCGTTTACTCTCTCACACCTGTTCCCTCTTTTCCCTCTGATTAGGTCTCTATTTCTCTCTCTGTTTCTGCTTCTGTCTTTGTCGGATTCTCGTTTGCTTCGCCCTTGTTCTGTCCTGTCGTAATCTGCCTCTTCATTAGATGCTGCGTTTGATCAGGTGCCTCTGTCCTCTACGGCCCGCGCCTACCCGGAGGGACCTGCAGTCAGTTGCCGCTAGCCCTGCTATTCTCCTCTACTGCTAGAAGGGGACTAGTCAACCGATACATCTGAGGAGGATTTATGTTTTCCCTGTGTTTGAACATTAAAAGACTCTGTTTCTGTTAAACCGCTTTTGGGTCCTCACTCACCTGCATAACAAATATCCTCTGTATACAACGTAAAACACCAAATAATGGATGCAAAGCGGAATTAGGGCGATACCCACAAATGTTCAAAATCCTGAAAAGAGCCGTTAAATTCTACAACCACCTAAAAGGAAACAATTGCCAAACCTTCCATAACAAAGCTATCACCTACAGAGAGGTGAACCTGGAGAAGAGTCTCCTAAGCAAGCTGGTCCTGGGGCTCTGCTCACAAACACTAACAGACCCCACAGAGCCCCAGGACAGCAACACAATTAGACCCAACCAAATCATGAGAAAACAAAAAGATAATTACTTGACACTAGAGGTCGACCGAATAATCGGAATGGCCGATTAATTAGGGCCAATTTCAAGTTTTCATAACAATCGGAAATGGGTATTTTTGGACACATTTTTTATTTAATCTTTATTTAACGAGGCAAGTCGGTTAAGAACACATTCATATTTTCAATGACGGTTTAGGAAAGGTGGGTTAACTGCCTTGTTCAGGGGCAGAGCGACAGATTTTTACCCTGTCAGCTCGGGTGATTCAATCTTACAACCTTACAGTTAACTAGTCCAACCCTCTAACCACCTGCCTCTCATTGCACTCCACGAGGAGACTGCCTGTTACGCAAATGCAGTAAGAAGCCAAGGTAAGTTGCTAGCTAGCATTAAACTTATCTTGTTAAAAACAATCAATCAATCAATCATAATCACTAGTTAACTACACATGGTTGATGATATTACTAGTTTAGCTAGCATGTCCTGCGTTGCATATAATCGATGCGGTGCGTATTCGCGAAAGAGGACTGTCGTTGCTTCAATGTGTACCTAACCATAAACATCAATGCCTTTCTTAAAATCAATACACAAGTATGTATTTTTAAACCTGCATATTTAGTTAATATTGCCTGCTAACATGACTCATTGCAAACTGTGTAACCTGGTTCATTGCGAACTGTGTGAAGACTATTTCTTCCTAACAAAGACAGCCAACTTCGCCAAAAGGGGGATGATTTAACAAAAGCGCATTTGCGAACCTTTCTTAAAATCAATATACAGAAGTATATATTTTTAAACCTGCATATTTAGCTAAAAGAAATCCAGGTTAGCAGGCAATATTAACCAGGTGAAATTGTCACTTCTCTTGCATTCCTTGCACGCAGAGTCAGAGAATATGCAACAGTTTGGGCCGCCAAATTTGCCAGAATTTTACATAATTATGACATAACATTGAAGGTTGTGCAATGTAACAGGAATATTTAGACTTAGGGATGCCACCCGTGAGATAAAATACGTAACAGTTCCGTATTTCACTGAAAGAATATGTTCGAGATGATCGTTTCCGGATTTGACCATATTAATGACATAAGCCTCGTATTTCTGTGTGTTATTATGTTATAATTAAGTCTATGATTTAATATTTGATAGAGCAGTCTGACTGAGCGGTGGTAGGCAGCAGCAGGCTCGTAAGCATTCATTCAAACAGCACTTTCGTGCGTTTTGCCAGCAGCTCTTCACAATGCTTCAAGCATTGAGCTGTTTATGACTTCAAGCCTATCAACTCCCGAGATTAGGCTGGTGTAACCGATATGTAATGGCTAGCTAGTTAGCGGGGTGCGTGCTAATAACGTTACAAACATCTCTCTCTCGGAGACTTGGAGTAGTTGTTCCCCTTGCTCTGCAAAGGCCGCAGATTTTGTGGAGCGATGGGTAACGATGCTTCAAGGGTGGCTGTTGTCGAAGTGTTCCTGGTTCGAGCCCAGGTAGGGGCGAGGCGAGGGACGGAAGCTATGCTGTTACACTGGCAATACTAAAGTGCCTATAAGAACATCCAATAGTCAAAGGTATATGAAATAAAAATCGTATAGAGAGAAATAGTCCTATAATTCCTATAATAACTACAACCTAAAACTTTGTACATGGGAATATTGAAGACTCATGTTAAAAGGAACAAACAGCTTTCATATGTTCTCATGTTCTGAGCAAGGAACTTAAACATTAGCTTTTTTACATGGCACATACTGCACTTTTACTTTCAGCTCCAACACTGCTGTGTTTTTGCATTATTTAAACCAATTTGAACATGTTTCATTATTTATTTGAGGCTAAATTGATTTTATTGATGTATTATATTAAGTTAAAATAAGTGTTCATTCAGTAATGTTGTAATTGTCATTACATATAAAAAATATTTGTAAAAAATGGCAGATTAATCGGTATCGGCTCTTTTTGGTCCTCCAATAATCGGTAACGGTGTTGAAAAATCATAATCGGTCGACCTCTACTTGACACATTGGAAAGAATTAACAAAAAACAGAGCAAACTAGAATGCTATTTGGCCCTAAACAGAGAGTACACAGTGGCAGAATACCTAACCACTTTGAATGACGCAAAATTAAGGAAAACTTTGACTATGTACAGACTCAGTGAGCATAGCCGTGCTATTGAGAAAGGCCGCCATAGCCTGTCTTCTCTTGAGAACCAGGTCTGCCTATGTGCACACTCCCCACAAAATGAGGTGGAATCTGAGGTGCACTTCTTAACCTCCTGCCACATGTACGACCATATTAGAGAACATATTTACCTCAGATTACACAGACCCACAAAGAGTTTGAAAACAAATCCAATTTTGATAAACTCCCATATCTATTGGGTGAAATACCATGTTTCCAATGCCAATAAAGCCCTTAAATTGAAATTGAATTGACAGAGAGAGAGAGAGAGAGAGACAGACAGAAGAAGAGTGTCACGCCCTGACCTTAGAGAGCCATTTTATTTCTCTATTTGGTGAGGTTAGGGTGTGATGTGGGGTGGGCATTCTATGTTTTGTATTTCTTTGTGTTTGGCTGACTGTGGTTCCCAATCAGAGGCAGCTGTCTATCGTTGTCTCTGATTAGGAATCATAGTTAGGTAGCCTTTTCCCACCTATGTTGTGGGATCTTGTTTTTGTACAGCTCTTGTAGCCTACGGAACGGTACATTATTCTTGGTTTCACTTTGTTATTTTGTTGCTGGTTCTCATTTAAATAAATATGATGACCACAAATTATGCTGCACCTTGGTCTGCTTCAAACAACGCATGTTACAGAAGATCCCACCACAAAAAGACCAAGCAGCGTTTTCTGGAGGAGTGGACATGGGAGGAGATATTGGAAGGCAATGGTCCCTGGGTGCAGGTTGGAGAGTATCACCGTCCAAGGGAGGAGATAGAAGCAGCCAGAGCGGAACGGTGAGGATACGGGGAATTAGAGGAACGGCAACTATACAAGGGGTCACGGCACGGAAGCCCGAGAGGCAGCTCCAAAAAAAATGTTGGGGGCACACGGAGAGATTGGCGGAGTCAGGGTTTAGACCTGAGCCAACTCCTCGTGCTTACCGTGGGGAGCGTGTGACTGGTCGGGTGCTGTGCTATGCGGTGATGCACACCATGTTTCCAGTGCGCAGTCACAGCCCGGTGTGCATTTTTCCAGCTCCCCGCATTGGACAAGCTAGAGTGGGCATCCAGCCAGGGTGCCGGCTCAGCGCTCCTGGCCTCCAGTGCGTCTCTTCGGCCCAGGATATCCTGCGCCGGCTCTGTGCACTGTGTCTCCGGTGCGTCTGCACAGCCCAGTGCGTCCTGTGCCAGCACCCCGCGTTGGCCGGGCGAAAGTAACCATCCAGCCAGGACGGGTTGTGCCGGCTCTACGCTTGAGACCTCCAGTGCGCCTCTCCAGCCCAGTGTATCCGGTGCCTGCTCCATGCACTCAGTCCGGTGTGACCTGTTCCGGCTCCACGTAGGAAGCCTCCAGTCATGATCCATGGCCCGAAGCCTCCAGTGATGATCCATGGCACAAAGCCTCCAGTGATGATCCATGGCACGAAGCCTCCAGTGATGATCCATAAGGCACGAAGCCTCTAGTGATGATCCATGGCCTGAAGCCTCCAGTGATGATCCATGGCACGAAGCCTCCAGTGAGGATCCATGGCTGGAAGCCTCCAGTGAGGATCCATGGCTGGAAGCCTCCAGTGAGGATCCATGGCACAAAGCCTCCAGCGTTGATCTGTCCGGAGCCTTCAGCGACGGTCTCCAGTCCCGAGCCTCCAGCGGCGGTCCCCGGTCCCGAGCCTCCAGCGACGGTCCCCGGTCCCGAGCCTCCAGCGACGGTCCCCGGTCTGGAGCCTGTAGCGACGGTCCCCGGTCCCGAGCCTCCAGCGACGTCCCCGGTCTGGAGCCTGTAGCGACGGTCTATGGTCCGGAGCCTCCAGCGACGGTCCCCGGTCCGGAGCCTGTAGCGACGGTCCCCGGTCTGGAGACTGTAGCGACGGTCTACGGTCCGGAGCCTCCAGCGACGGTCCCCGGTCCAGAGCCTGTAGCAACGGTCTCCAGTCCGGAGCCTCCAGCGACGAACCAAAGCCGTCACCATGGGTAGATGCCCACCCGGACCCTCCCCTATAGGTTCAGGTTTACGGCCGGGAGTCCGCACCTTTGGGGGGGGGGGGGGGGGGTACTGTCACACCCTGTCACCTTAGAGAGACGTTTTATTTCTCTATTTGGTGAGGTCAGGGTGTGATGTGGGGTGGGCATTCTATGTTTTGTATTTCTTCGTGTTTGGCTGAGTGTGGTTCCCAATCAGAGGCAGCTGTCTATCGTTGTCTCTGATTGGGAATCATAGTTAGGTAGCCTTGTTCCAACCTATGTTGTGGGATCTTGTTTTTGTACAGCTCTTGTAGCCTACGGAACGGTACATTATTTTTGGTTTCACTTTGTTATTTTGTTGCTGGTTCTCATTTAAATAAATATGATGACCACAAATTACGCTGCGCCTTGGTCTCCTTCAAACAACGCACGTTACAGAGAGAGACAGAGAGAGATATGACAGACAGAGATATGACATAATGTCTTTATCCTTTTGGAACTTCTACGAGTGTAATGTTTACAGTTGATTTTTAATGTCTTTTTCATTTTTGTATATTATCTACCTCACTTTCTTTGGCAATGTTAACATATGCCAATAAAGCCCCTTGAATTGAATATAATTACGAGAGACAGAGAGAGAGAGAGACAGGGAGAGAGAAATAGAGAGAGCGACAGAGAGACAGAGTGTGTGTGTGTGAGAGAGAGAGACAGAAGAGAGAGAGAGAGAGAGAGAGAGAGAGAGAGAGAGAGAGAGAGAGAGAGAGAGAGAGAGAGAGAGAGAGAGCGAGAGAGAGAGAGAGAGAGAGAGAGAGAGAGCGAGAGAGAGAGAGAGAGAGAGAGAGAGAGAGAGAGCAACAGTGATCTGACAGGATTATTAGTGTGGTGATTAGCAGGCTGTCCTGACTCCTACCCTGAGAGTCAAGCCTTGTTAACTGTCTGAGGGACAGGGAGATATCAGCCCTGGTCTCTCTTAGGAGCTGTGTGAGGGACAGGGAGATATCAGCCATGGTCTCTCCTCACTGTCTGAGGGACAGGGAGATAGCAGCCATGGTCTTTCCTAGCTGTCTGAGGGACAGGGAGATATCAGCCCTGGTATCTCCTAACAGCAGTGTGAGGGACAGGGAGATATCAGCCCTGGTCTCTCCTAGCAGCAGTGTGAGGGACAGGGAGATATCAGCCCTGGTCTCTCCTAGCAGCAGTGTGAGGGACAGGGAGATATCAGCCCTGGTCTCTCCTAACAGCAGTGTGAGGGACAGGGAGATATCAGCCATGGTCTCTCCTCGCTGTCTGAGGGACAGGGAGATAGCAGCCATGGTCTTTCCTAGCTGTCTGAGGGGCAGGGAGATATCAGCCCTGGTCTCTCCTAGCAGCAGTGTGAGGGACAGGGAGATATCAGCCCTGGTCTCTCCGAACAGCAGTGTGAGGGACAGGGAGATATCAGCCCTGGTCTCTCCTAGCTCTCTGGGGGACAGGGAGATATCAGCCCGAGTCTCTCCTAGTAGCTGTCAAAGGGACAGGGAGATATCAGCCCTGGTCTCTCCTAACTGTCTTAGGGACAGGGAGATATCAGCCCTGGTCTCTCCTAGCTCTCTGAGTGACAGGGAGATATCAGCCCGGGTCTCTCCTAGCTGTCTGAGGGACAGGGAAATATCAGCCCTGGTCTCTCCTAGCTGTCTGAGGGACAGGGAGATATCAGCCCTGGTCTCTCCTAGCTGTCTGAGGGACAGGGAGATAGCAGCCCTGGTCTCAACTATCTGTCTCTCCTGAAAACTTCCCTCCCTGATAGCACTCTCTTGGGAGAAGCATTTCTGGAGGGTTACGAGTCCAACCAGAGACAGCACGTAGCTTGTCACTCCTCACCTGACAGTGTGTGTGTGTGTGTGTGTGTGTGTGTGTGTGTGTGTGTGTGTGTGTGTGTGTGTGTGTGTGTGTGTGTGTGTGTGTGTGTGTGTGTGTGTGTGTGTGTGTGTGTGTGTGTGTGTGTGTGTGTGTGTGTGTATTTTCCATCAATCAGTAGTGCTCTCTCAGCCCTCTACTCCCAAAGCTCATTACCTCACCGTGACCAGGCTTGTGGTCCTTCTGTAGCTCAGTTGGTAGAGCATGGCGCTTGTAACGCCAGGGTAGTGGGTTCGATTCCCGGGACCACCCATACGTAGAATGTATGCACACATGACTGTAAGTCGCTTTGGATAAAAGCGTCTGCTAAATGGCATATTATTGTTGTCAGTGAGAACCATTGTATCTTTACTCAGTCAGCTAGCTACCTATACAGCCAGGCCACATGTTAATATATTCAGGTTCTGTCAAATACATAGGAATGGGAGTTATCAATACAAAACATACCTAGTGTGTGCGTTTGAGAGAGAGAGAGAGAGAGAGAGAGAGAGAGAGAGAGAGAGAGAGAGAGAGAGAGAGAGAGAGAGAGAGAGAGAGAGAGAGAGAGAGAGAGAGAGAGAGAGAGAGAGAGAGAGAGAATTGTGTGAGTGCACTGTACACATTCTGCTTACACAGTTTGAAAAAGCCCAACTCAGACCTGAACTGGTCCTTCAGCCTCACACACACACTCTGACCCACTCCCACAATACACCATGATTCCATAGATCAAGGGGTCACAAGTGGCCTCTGGTCTCCACGACAACATCGTAGCAGTGGGGGGGGGGACTGTGACAAACACACTCTCTCTCTCCCACACAGTCACGCGCACACACACACACACACAAGTTTGTCCCCAGTCTCCTGGACATCAAAAGAGAGTCTGGAGTGGAAATTCCAACCCAAACATTTACATCAGACCACATCAATGTCTGACTCTGAACACTGTAGACTGCAGGGGCACCACAGACCACCTACAGCTGCCAGAGGAGATGGATGGAGTAACAAACACTAAGGCTGACAGAGGAGATGGATGGAGTAACAAACACTAAGGGGAGATGGATGGAGCAACAAACACTAAGGCTGACAGAGGAGATGGATGGAGTAACAAACACTAAGGCTGACAGAGGAGATGGATGGAGTAACAAACACAAAGGGGAGATGGATGGAGCAACAAACACTAAGGCTGACAGAGGAGATGGATGGAGCAACAAACACTAAGGCTGACAGAGGAGATGGATGGAGTAACAAACACTATAGCTGACAGAGGAGATGGATGGAGTAACAAACACTAAGGCTGACAGAGGAGATGGATGGAGCAACAAACACTAAGGCTGACAGAGGAGATGGATGGAGTAACAAACACTAAGGCTGACAGAGATGGATGGAGTAACAAACACTAAGGCTGACAGAGGAGATGGATGGAGTAACAAACACTAAGGGGAGATGGATGGAGCAACAAACACTAAGGCTGACAGAGGAGATGGATGGAGTAACAAACACTAAGGCTGACAGAGGAGATGGATGGAGTAACAAACACTAAGGCTGACAGAGGAGATGGATGGAGCAACAAACACTAAGGCTGACAGAGGAGATGGATGGAGTAACAAACACTAAGGCTGACAGAGGAGATGGATGGAGTAACAAACACTAAGGCTGACAGAGGAGATGGATGGAGTAACAAACACTAAGGCTGACAGAGGAGATGGATGGAGCAACAAACACTAAGGCTGACAGAGGAGATGGATGGAGTAACAAACACTAAGGGGAGATGGATGGAGCAACAAACACTAAGGCTGACAGAGGAGATGGATGGAGTAACAAACACTAAGGCTGACAGAGGAGAAGGATGGAGTAACAAACACTAAGGCTGACAGAGGAGATGGATGGAGTAACAAACACTAAGGCTGACAGAGGAGATGGATGGAGCAACAAACACTAAGGCTGACAGAGGAGATGGATGGAGTAACAAACACTAAGGGGAGATGGATGGAGCAACAAACACTAAGGCTGACAGAGGAGATGGATGGAGTAACAAACACTAAGGCTGACAGAGGAGATGGATGGAGTAACAAACACTAAGGCTGACAGAGGAGATGGATGGAGTAACAAACACTAAGGCTGACAGAGGAGATGGATGGAGTAACAAACACTAAGGCTGACAGAGGAGATGGATGGAGCAACAAACACTAAGGCTGACAGAGGAGATGGATGGAGTAACAAACACTAAGGGGAGATGGATGGAGCAACAAACACTAAGGCTGACAGAGGAGATGGATGGAGTAACAAACACTAAGGCTGACAGAGGAGATGGATGGAGTAACAAACACTAAGGCTGACAGAGGAGATGGATGGAGTAACAAACACTAAGGCTGACAGAGGAGATGGATGGAGCAACAAACACTAAGGCTGACAGAGGAGATGGATGGAGTAACAAACACTAAGGGGAGATGGATGGAGCAACAAACACTAAGGCTGACAGAGGAGATGGATGGAGTAACAAACACTAAGGCTGACAGAGGAGATGGATGGAGTAACAAACACTAAAGCTGACAGAGGATAAGGATGGAACAACAAACACTAAGGCTGACAGAGGAGATGGATGGAGTAACAAACACTAAGGCTGACAGAGGAGATGGATGGAGTAACAAACACTAAAGCTGACAGAGGAGAAGGATGGAGTAACAAACACTAAGGCTGACAGAGGAGATGGATGGAGCAACAAACACTAAGGCTGACAGAGGAGATGGATGGAGTAACAAACACTAAAGCTGACAGAGGATAAGGATGGAGTAACAAACACTAAGGCTGACAGAGGAGATGGATGGAGTAACAAACACTAAGGGGAGATGGATGGAGCAACAAACACTAAGGCTGACAGAGGAGATGGATGGAGTAACAAACACTAAGGCTGACAGAGGAGATGGATGGAGTAACAAACACTAAAGCTGACAGAGGAGATGGATGGAGCAACAAACACTAAGGCTGACAGAGGATAAGGATGGAGCAACAAACACTAAGGCTGACAGAGGAGATGGATGGAGTAACAAACATTAAGGCTGACAGAGGATAAGGATGGAGCAACAAACACTAAGGCTGACAGAGGAGATGGATGGAGTAACAAACACTAAGGCTGACAGAGGAGATGGATGGAGTAACAAACATTAAGGCTGACAGAGGATAAGGATGGAGCAACAAACACTAAGGCTGACAGAGGAGATGGATGGAGTAACAAACACTAAAGCTGACAGAGGATAAGGATGGAGCAACAAACACTAAGGCTGACAGAGGAGATGGATGGAGTAACAAACACTAAAGCTGACAGAGGATAAGGATGGAGCAACAAACACTAAGGCTGACAGAGGAGATGGATGGAGCAACAAAAACTAAGGCTGACAGAGGAGAAGGATGGAGCAACAAAAACTAAGGCTGACAGAGGAGATGGATGGAGTAACAAACACTAAAGCTGACAGAGGATAAGGATGGAGCAACAAACACTAAGGCTGACAGGGGAGATGGATGGAGCAACAAAAACTAAGGCTGACAGAGGAGAAGGATGGAGCAACAAACACTAAGGCTGACAGAGGAGATGGATGGAGCAACAAACACTAAGCCTGACAGACACACACTTTACCTTAGAGGAGTTGTGTTGTTGTAGAGGTCAGGCTCAAATATACTGCTTTTTGGACCATCAATAATAAATTAAATGGAACCTGTCTGGCAGAAATGCAACGTGTCTGCTTTTCTGGCATTATACGTGGACCATTAAAATTATAATGTAGAAATTGCAATTTTCTATGTGCCAATAATGGCAACAGTGCTTTAAGCGATCGAAGTCCACACAGCTGGAGAGACGTGGGCTGCACATCGCTTCCTTTTAGCTATTTGGGCAACAAAATCGGTCAGAATCCGGTCAAATTGGCAGGATAACTGAGTAGGCTACAATTTAAGTAGGTGGTCAGACGCATTTAAGGCCACGGGAGGGAGTTTAACATTTGAGTTAAACAAAGAGAAGAGAGTAATCATGTAACTAACTGGTTATAAACTGCTGTGATTTGGCTATAGTTGCAAGACACTTGCGATTAGCCTCGGTTGCGGTGTATTTCATTTTTTCTTGGCTCGGCTAAATTAATCGGCCCGGTGCATGTTCGCCAGGGACGTCGATATGCGGGTAAAGTATCTGTAAAAACTTCTCAATAGCGTTTCAATTAGCCGGTGATCTAACCTGTGTAAAAAAAAAAAACTCCGTTTGCAGAAGAACAATTTTTTGTGGTTGTGGGAGCAGCGTGCATTACAGTATAGCTGCTGCAGCAGCAAGTGCAAGACAATACAAAATACATTGGCGCTTACCATATTTTGTATGCAGATTCTTTCTCAGGCAATAGTTGTTTCGTTTGGTAGGCAATCAACTGAATATCTATAACATCCGTTGTATAGAGTTGGCATCCCTAGGGACTTTGCAGAGAAGACAGATTTTCGCTGGGACTTTGCAGAGAAGACAGATTTTCGTTATACTGCAGAATGAACCACTGCCGCCTGCTCGCTGTCTCTTTCCCTCTCTGTGATTTGAACTGCGCTGCGCCGAGAAAGTGGTCAGTTATTAAAAAAAGGGGAAGGCATGGGGAGGAGGGAGAGTTGAACCCGGCCTGTCCTGAGCCGGAACTTGGCAGTGTAGGAAAACTGGCGCTACTTTGTGGTACAATTATGAATTGACAGGCATTTGAGAGAGAGGCTCATCTCAACATACAATAACTGAATCAGCTTTATTCGCCAAGTACGTTTAACCTACCAGGAATTTGACCAGGTGAATTAGTGCTGCCACAATAAACATAATGTATAGACAGGATATATAATTTACACCGAGTACATTTACATGTACCAGTAATGAGAAGGAAAAAAATCCTCAGGTGTCAAGTGAAAATGGTAGTTTATGTAATGAGATTCACTGACCACAAGATGACACTGTTGCAGTAGACAAACACTAGGGTCATGGTGGTCTTACACAGCCATACCTCACGCATTACATTACATTTACATTTACATTTAAGTCATTTAGCAGACGCTCTTATCCAGAGCGACTTACAAATTGGTGCATTCACCTTATGACATCCAGTGGAACAGTCACTTTACAATAGTGCATCTAAATCTTAAGGGGGTGAGAGGGATTACTTATCCTATCCTAGGTATTCCTTAAAGAGGTGGGGTTTCAGGTGTCTCCGGAAGGTGGTGATTGACTCCGCTGTCCTGGCGTCGTGAGGGAGTTTGTTCCACCATTGGGGGGCCAGGGCAGCGAACAGTTTTGACTGGGCTGAGCGGGAGCTGTACTTCCTCAGTGGTAGGGAGGCGAGCAGGCCAGAGGTGGATGAACGCAGTGCCCTTGTTTGGGTGTAGGGCCTGATCAGAGCCTGGAGGTACTGAGGTGCCGTTCCCCTCACAGCTCCGTAGGCAAGCACCATGGTCTTGTAGAGGATGCGAGCTTCAACTGGAAGCCAGTGGAGAGAACGGAGGAGCGGGGTGACGTGAGAGAACTTGGGAAGGTTGAACACCAGACGGGCTGCGGCGTTCTGGATGAGTTGAAGGGGTTTAATGGCACAGGCAGGGAGCCCAGCCAACAGCGAGTTGCAGTAATCCAGACGGGAGATGACAAGTGCCTGGATTAGGACCTGCGCCGCTTCCTGTGTGAGGCAGGGTCGTACTCTGCGGATGTTGTAGAGCATGAACCTACAGGAACGGGCCACCGCCTTGATGTTGGTTGAGAACGACAGGGTGTTGTCCAGGATCACGCCAAGGTTCTTGGCGCTCTGGGAGGAGGACACAATGGAGTTGTCAACCGTGATGGCGAGATCATGGAACGGGCAGTCCTTCCCCGGGAGGAAGAGCAGCTCCGTCTTGCCGAGGTTCAGCTTGAGGTGGTGATCCGTCATCCACACTGATATGTCTGCCAGACATGCAGAGATGCGATTCGCCACCTGGTCATCAGAAGAGGGAAAGGAGAAGATTAATTGTGTGTCGTCTGCATAGCAATGATAAGAGAGACCATGTGAGGTTATGACAGAGCCAAGTGACTTGGTGTATAGCGAGAATAGGAGAGGGCCAAGAACAGAGCCCTGGGGGACACCAGTGGTGAGAGCGCGTGGTGAGGAGACAGATTCTCGCCACGCCAACTGGTAGGAGCGACCTGTCAGGTAGGACGCAATCCAAGCGTGGGCCGCGCCGGAGATGCCCAACTCGGAAAGGGTGGAGAGGAGGATCTGATGGTTCACAGTATCGAAGGCAGCCGATAGATCTAGAAGGATGAGAGCAGAGGAGAGAGAGTTAGCTTTAGCAGTGCGGAGCGCCTCCGTGATACAGAGGAGAGCAGTCTCAGTTGAATGACTAGTCTTGAAACCTGACTGATTTGGATCAAGAAGGTCATTCAGAGAGAGATAGCGGGAGAGCTGGCCAAGGACGGCACGTTCAAGAGTTTTGGAGAGAAAAGAAAGAAGGGATACTGGTCTGTAATTGTTGACATCGGAGGGATCGAGTGTAGGTTTTTTCAGAAGGGGTGCAACTCTCGCTCTCTTGAAGACGGAAGGGACGTAGCCAGCGGTCAGGGATGAGTTGATGAGCGAGGTGAGGTAAGGGTGGGAGAAGGTTTGAGCGGAGGGAAGAGATGATAGGATGGAAGAGGAGAGAGTAGCGGGGGAGAGAGAGCGAAGGTTGGGACGGCGCGATACCATCCGAGTAGGGGCAGTGTGGGAGGTGTTGGATGAGAGCGAGAGGGAAAAGGATACAAGGTAGTGGTCGGAGACTTGGAGGGTAGTTGCAGTGAGGTTAGTGGAAGAACAGCATCTAGTAAAGATGAGGTCGAGCGTATTGCCTGCCTTGTGAGTAGGGGGGGAAGGTGAGAGGGTGAGGTCAAAAGAGGAGAGGAGTGGAAAGAATGAGGCAGAGAGGAATGAGTCAAAGGTAGACGTGGGGAGGTTAAAGTCGCCCAGAACTGTGAGAGGTGAGCCGTCCTCAGGAAAGGAGCTTATCAAGGCATCAAGCTCATTGATGAACTCTCCGAGGGAACCTGGAGGGCGATAAATGATAAGGATGTTAAGCTTGAAAGGGCTAGTAACTGTGACAGCATGGAATTCAAAGGAGGCGATAGACAGATGGGTAAGGGGAGAAAGAGAGAATGACCACTTGGGAGAGATGAGGATCCCGGTGCCACCACCCCGCTGACCAGAAGCTCTCGGGTGTGCGAGAACACGTGGGCGGACGAAGAGAGAGCAGTAGGAGTAGCAGTGTTGTCTGTGGTGATCCATGTTTCCGTCAGTGCCAAGAAGTCGAGGGACTGGAGGGAGGCATAGGCTGAGATGAACTCTGCCTTGTTGACCGCAGATTGGCAGTTCCAGAGGCTACCGGAGACCTGGAACTCCACGTGGGTCGTGCGCGCTGGGACCACCAGAGTAGGGTGGCCGCGGCCACGCGGTGTGGAGCGTTTGTATGGTCTGTGCAGAGAGGAGAGAACAGGGATAAACAGACACATAGTTGACAGGCTACAGAAGAGGCTACGCTAATGCAAAGGAGATTGGAATGACAAGTGGACTACACGTCTCGAATGTTCAGAAAGTTAAGCTACGTAGCAAGAATCTTATTGACTAAAATTATTAAAATGATACAGTACTGCTGAAGTAGGCCAGCTGGCAGTGGGTGCGTTGTTGACACTACACTAATCAAGTCGTTCCGTTGAGTGTAATAGTTTCTGCAGTGTTGCTATTCGGGGCTAGCTGGCTAGCTAGCAGTGTTGTTTACGTTACGTTGCGTTAAAAGAACGACAATAGCTGGCTAGCGAACCTAGAAAATCGCTCAAGACTACACAATTATCTTAGATACAAAGACGGCTATGTAGCTAGCTATGTAGCTAGCTACGATCAAACAAATCAAACCGTTGTACTGTAATGAAATGAAGTGAAAATGTGATACTACCTGTGAATGCGACCGGGTTGTTGAGTTCTATTCAGAAGACGTTGGCTAGCGTTGGCTAGCTAGCAGAGTCTCCTACGTTAAGGACGACAAATAGCTGGCTAGCTAACCTCGGTAAATTAAGATAATCACTCTAAGACTACACACTCTAAACCTAAACAACACAATTATCTTGGATACGATGATACGAAGACAGCAAAGACAGCTATGTAGCTAGCTAACACTACACTAATCAAGTCGTTCAGTTGAGAGTAATAGTTTCTCCAGTGCAGCTAATCAGTGGACGTTAGCTAGCTGGCTAGTGAAGACTACGTTAGGACGGCGAAATACGATAGTTACGCAATTATCTTTGATACAAAGACGGCTATGTAGCTAGCTGAGAAGAAATTGCTAAGATTAGACAAATCAAACCGTTGTGCTATAATGAAATATAATGAAAAAGTTATACTACCCGCGGGAGCGAAGTGCAGATGCGACCACTCGCTCCAACCGGGGCTTGCTAGGTTCATGGCCACGCACCACTAGGGTGTGTGGCCACAATAAAAAACTTATGAAGATCCTATAATTCACAATTTTATATGCTTTCTATGTAGTTCTCTCCACCCCTGGTGGTCCTCACTGATACATATACATATGTTCACACGCACGCATGCACACACACGCACGCACACATGCACACACACAGCAGATGCTGCTGGTGGGAGGAGCTATGAGAGGTCAGGCTCATTGTAATATCTGGAATATATGGAACAGAATCAAACATGTGGTTTCCATGTTTTACTAATATGTCATTGCATAAAAGTCTTAACAATGACCCCCTCCTCCTATAGCTCTTCCCGCCAGCCTCCTCAAACACACACACAGTTTGTATCAATGTAGCTGTGTGTGTTACAGGATGCAGCGTTTCTGGTGAGGGACAGTTCCAAGGGTTCTTCTGAGCAGCCCTACACCCTCATGGTGCTGAACTAAGGCAAGGTCTACAACATCCAGATACGTCACCAAGGCAACACATACCACCTGGGTACCGGCCTCATGGGTAGCGAGGTGAACAAATAGCCTCCTCTCTATGCTCTGTCAAGGAGTTCACCTTTAAGCTAGAATCCTATGCTTATTTTTGAAAAGATATTTAAGGTATTTCATGATGTTATTTAACAGATGATGAGAGAATGGCAGTGGGAAAAGATAAAGGTTGTCTCCAATCAGGTGGGATTTGAACCTATGTTACTGAACAGATAGCCTCAGGTGGGATTTGAACCTATGTCACTGAGCAGATAGCCTCAGGTGGGATTTGAACCTATGTCACTGAGCAGATAGTCTCAGGTGGAATTTGATCCTATGTTACTGAGCAGATAGTCTCAGGTGGGATTTGAACCTATGTTACTGAGCAGATAGTCTCAGGTGGGATTTGAACCTATGTTACTGAGCAGATAGTCTCAGGTGGGATTTGAACCTATGTTACTGAGCAGATAGTCTCAGGTTAGATTTGAACCTATGTTACTGAGCAGATAGTAATATAATATAGGATTTGAACCTATGTTACTGAGCAGATAGTCTCAGGTGGGATTTGAACCTATGTTACTGAGCAGATAGTCTCAGGTGGGATTTGAACCTATGTTACTGAGCAGATAGTCTCAGGTGGGATTTGAACCTATGTTACTGAGCAGATAGTCTCAGGTGGGATTTGAACCTATGTTACTGAACAGATAGCCTCAGGTGGGATTTGAACCTATGTCACTGAGCAGATAGCCTCAGGTGGGATTTGAACCTATGTCACTGAGCAGATAGGTTCAGATACCACCTGAGGCTATGTTACTGAGCAGATAGCCTCAGGTGGGATTTGAACCTATGTCACTGAGCAGATAGCCTCAGGTGGGATTTGATCCTATGTTACTGAACAGATAGGTTCAGGTGGGATTTGAACCTATGTTACTGAACAGATAGCCTCAGGTGGGATTTGAACCTATGTTACTGAGCAGATAGTCTCAGGTGGGATTTGAACCTATGTTACTGAGCAGATAGTCTCAGGTGGGATTTGAACCTATGTTACTGAGCAGATAGTCTCAGGTGGGATTTGAACCTATGTTACTGAACAGATAGTCTCAGGTGGGATTTGAACCTATGTTACTGAACAGATAGCCTCAGGTGGGATTTGAACCTATGTTACTGAGCAGATAGTCTCAGGTGGGATCTGAACCTATGTTACTGAACAGATAGCCTCAGGTGGGATTTGAACCTATGTCACTGAACAGATAGCCTCAGGTGGGATTTGAACCTATGTCACTGAGCAGATAGCCTCAGGTGGGATTTGATCCTATGTTACTGAACAGATAGGTTCAGATACCACCTGAGGCTATGTTACTGAGCAGATAGCCTCAGGTGGGATTTGAACCTATGTCACTGAGCAGATAGCCTCAGGTGGGATTTGATCCTATGTTACTGAACAGATAGGTTCAGGTGGGATTTGAACCTATGTTACTGAACAGATAGCCTCAGGTGGGATTTGAACCTATGTTACTGAACAGATAGCCTCAGGTGGGATTTGAACCTATGTCACTGAGCAGATAGCCTCAGGTGGGATTTGAACCTATGTCACTGAGCAGATAGCCTCAGGTGGGATTTGAACCTATGTGACTGAGCAGATAGCCTCAGGTGGGATTTGATCCTATGTTACTGAACAGATAGGTTCAGATACCACCTGAGGCTATGTTACTGAGCAGATAGCCTCAGGTGGGATTTGAACCTATGTCACTGAGCAGATAGCCTCAGGTGGGATTTGATCCTATGTTACTGAACAGATAGGTTCAGATACCACCTGAGGCTATGTTACTGAGCAGATAGCCTCAGGTGGGATTTGAACCTATGTCACTGAGCAGATAGCCTCAGGTGGGATTTGATCCTATGTTACTGAACAGATAGGTTCAGATACCACCTGAGGCTATGTTACTGAGCAGATAGCCTCAGGTGGGATTTGAACCTATGTTACTGAACAGATAAGTTCAGGCGGGATTTGAACCAATCCCTGTCCCAGTCTGCTGTCCCCACATGCTTTAAGATGGCCACCATTGTTCCTGTTCCCGAGAAAGCTAAGGTAACTGAACTAAATGACTATCACCCCATTGCACTCACTTCTGTCATTATGAAGTGCTTTGAGAGACTAGTCAAGGATCATAGCACCTGATACCCTAGACCCACTACAATTTGCTTACCACCCCAATAAGTCCACTGACGATGCCATCACACTGCACACTGCCCTATCCCATCTGGACAAGCGGAATACATATGTAAGAATACTGTTCATTGACTACAGCTCAGCATTTAACACCATAGTACCCTCCAAACTCGTCATTAAGCTCGAGACCCACCCTGTGCAGCTAGGTCCTGGAGTTCCTGACTGGCCGCACCCCGCTACAATCCAGAAGGCGAAGTCAGTACAGGTGCATCAAAGCTGGGACCGAGAGACTGAAAAACAGCTTCTATCTCAAGGCCATCAGACTGTTAAACAGCCACCACTAATATAGAGAGGCTGCTGCCAACACACTGACTAAAATCTCTGGCCACTTTAATAAATTGATTTAATAAAGGTATCACTAGTCACTTTAAATAACGGCACTTTAATAATGTTTACATATCCTACATTACTCATTTCATATGTATATACTGTATTCTACACTATCTACTGCATATTGCCTATGCCGCACGGCTATCGCTCATCCAGCTCATCCATATATTTATATGTACATATTCTTATTCATCCCTTTACATTTGTGTGTATTAGGTAGTTGTTGTAAATTTGTTAGGTTACTTGTTAGATTTTACTGCATAGTCGGAACTAGAAGCTCAAGCATTTCGCTATACTCGTATTAACATCTGCTAACCATGTGTATGTTACCAATATGATTTGATTTGACTAACTACATACATGCTTTCTTCTCTTCTCTTAATCTTCTCCTCCTTCACTTCTCCATCTTCTCCTTCTTCCTTCCCTCCTCCTCTTCTTCCTCCATTTCCTCTTCTTCTCCCCCCTCTTCCCCCTCGTCCTCCTCTTTTACCTCCTCCTCTTCCTCCTCGTCTTTAATCTACTCTTCTTCCTCCTCCTCTATATCTTATTTTCCTTTACCTCACCATCTTCATCCTCCTCTCCTCCCTCACTCCTCAGCTTGAGGTCCAGTCTTGGGCCAGGTCACCCCCTGTTCCACTCCGTTCAGAGAGGCCATCTTGTCTGGGTGGCTGAAGCACACGATCAGGTCACACTGTCTCAGCTGGGTCCGCACTATGAGACACAACAGAAGAAGAAAATCAAATATGTCCCTGTACAAAATCAAATCCAACATTTTTTTAAATTTCACCTTTATTTAACCAGGTAGGCAAGTTGAAAACAAGTTCTTATTTACAATTGCGACCTGGCCAAGATAAAGCAAAGCAGTTCGACACATTCAACAACACAGAGTTACACATGGAGTAAAACAAACATACAGTCAATAATACAGTAGAAACAAGTCTATATACGATGTGAGCAAATGAGGTGAGATAAGGGAGGTAAAGGCAAAAAAAAGCCATGGTGGCAAAGTAAATACAATATAGTAATTAAACACTGGAATGGTAGATTTGCAGTGAAAGAATGTGCAAAGTAGAAATAAAGATAATGGGGTGCAAAGGAACAAAATAAATAAATAAAATAAATAAATACAGTAGGGAAAGAGGTAGTTGTTTGGGCTAAATTATAGATGGGCTATGTACAGGTGCAGTAATCTGTGAGCTGCTCTGACAGCTGGTGCTTAAAGCTAGTGAGGGAGATAAGTGTTTCCAGTTTCAGAGATTTTTGTAGTTCGTTCCAGTCATTGGCAGCAGAGAACTGGAAGGAGAGTAGGCCAAAGAAAGAATTGGTTTTGGGGGTGACCAGAGAGATATACCTGCTGGAGCACGTGCTACAGGTGGGTGATGCTATGGTGACCAGCGAGCTGAGAGAGGGGGGACTTTACCTAGCAGGGTCTTGTAGATGACATGGAGCCAGTGGGTTTGGCGACGACTATGAAGCGAGGGACAGCCAACGAGAGCGTACAGGTCGCAATGGTGGGTAGTATATGGGGCTTTGGTGACAAAACGGATGGCACTGTGATAGACTGCATCCAATTTGTTGAGTAGGGTATTGGAGGCTATTTTGTAAATGACATCGCCGAAGTCGAGGATTGGTAAGATGGTCAGTTTTACAAGGGTATGTTTGGCAGCATGAGTAAAGGATGCTTTGTTGCGAAATAGGAAGCCAATTCTAGATTTAACTTTGGATTGGAGATGTTTGATGTGGGTCTGGAAGGAGAGTTTACAGTCTAACCAGACACCTAGGTATTTGTAGTTGTCCACTTATTCTAAGTCAGAGCCGTCCAGAGTATTAATGTTGGACAGGCGGGCAGGTGCAGGCAGCGATCGGTTGGAGAGCATGCATTTAGTTTTACTTGTATTTAAGAGCAATTGGAGGGCACAGAAGGAGAGTTGTATGGCATGGAAGCTTGCCTGGAGGGTTGTTAACACAGTGTCCAAAGAAGGGCCAGAAGTATACAGAATGGTGTCGTCTGCGTAGAGGTGGATCCGAGACTCAATAGCAGCAAGAGCGACATCATTGATGTATACAGAGAATAGAGTTGGTCAAAGAATTGAACCCTGTGGCACCCCCATAGAGACTGCCAGAGGTCCGGACAACAGACCCTCCGATTTGACTCACTGAACTCTATCAGAGAAGTAGTTGGTGAACCAGGCGAGGCAATCATTTGAGAAACCAAGGCTGTCGAGTCTGCCGATGAGGATGTGGTGATTGACAGAGTCGAAAGTCTTGGCCAGATCAATGAATATGGCTGCACAGTAATGTTTCTTATCGATGGAGGTTAAGATATCGTTTAGGACCTTGAGTGTGGCTGAGGTGCACTCATGACCAGCTCTGAAACCAGATTGCATAGCAGAGAGGGTATGGTGAGATTCGAAATGGTCGGTAATCTGTTTGTTGACTTGGCTTTCGAAGACCTTAGAAAGGCAGGGTAGGATAGATATAGGTCTGTAGCAGTTTGGGTCAAGAGTGTCTCCCCCTTTGAAGAGGGGGATGACCACAGCTGCTTTCCAATCTTTGGGAATCTCAGATGACACGAAAGAGAGGTTGAAGGGGTGGCAACAATTTCGGCAGATCATTTTAGAAAGAAAGGGTCCAAATTGTCTAGCCCGGCTGATTTGTAGAGGTCCAGATTTTGCAGCTCTTTCAGAACATCAGCTGACTGGATTTGGGAGAAGCAGAAATGGGGAAGGCTTGGGCGAGTTGCTGTCGGGGGTGCAGTGCTGTTGACCGGGGTATATGAGATATGAAAGGAGAGCTGAATGATTTTCTTCTTATAGGTAACAAACAAGAAACAGCATAATAAAATCAAGAGGGGAAATGTCTACCAGTTAATTATTTATAATAAGATACAGATGTTAAAATAATGTTAATGTCTCAGATTACAGTGTCCCAGGAACATACTGTATATATACAGTTGAAGTCGGAAGTTTATATACACCTTAGCCAAATACATTTAAACTCAGTTTTTCACAATTCCTGACATTTAATCCTAGTAAAAACTCCATGTCTTAGGTCAGTTAGGATCACCACTTTATTTTAAGAATGTGAAATGTCAGAATAATAGTAGAGAGAGAAAGATTTATTTAAGCTTTTATTTATTTCATCACATTCCCAGTGGGTCAGCAGTTTACATACACACAATTAGTATTTGGTAGCATTGCCTTTAAATTGTTTAACTTGGGTCAAATGTTTCGGGTAGCCTTCCACAGCTTCCCACAATAAGTTGGGTAAATATGGGCCCATTCCTCCTGACAGAGCTGTTGCCACAACTTTGGAAGTATGCTTGGCGTCATTGTCCATTTGGAAGACACATTTGCGACCAAGCTTTAACTTCCTGACTGATGTCTTGAAATGTTGCTTCAATATAAACAGATAATTTTCCATCCTCATGATGCCATCTAATTTTTGAAGTGCACCCATCCCTCCTGTAGCAAAGCACCCACACAACATGATGCTGCCACCCCCGTGCTTCATGGTTGGGATTGTGTTCTTCGGCTTGCAAGCCTCCCCCTTTTTCCTCCAAACATTATGACGGTCATTATGGCCAAACAGTTCTATTTTTGTTTCATCAGACCAGAGGACATTTCTCCAAAAAGTACGATCTTTGTCCCCATGTGCAGTTGCAAACCGTAGTCTGGCTTTTTTAAGGCTGTTTTGGAGCAGTGGCTTCTACTTGCTGAGCGGCCTTTCAGGTTATGTTGACATAGCACTCGTTTTACTTTGGAAAGAGATACTTTTGTACCTGTTTTCTCCAGGTCTTTCACAAGGTCTTTTGCTGTTGTTCTGGGATTGATTTGCACTTTTTGCACCAAAGTACGTTCATCTCTAGGAGACAGAACGTGTCTCCTTCCTGAGCGGTATGACGGCTGCGTGGTCACATGGTGTTTATACTTGCGTACTACTGTTTGTACAGATGAACATGGCACCTTCAGGTGTTTGGAAATTGCTCCCAAGGATGAACCAGACCTGTGGAGGTCTACAATTATTTTCCTGAGGTCTTGGCTGATTTATTTTGATTTTCCCATGTCACGCAAAGGGGCACTGAGTTTGAAGGTAGGCCTTGAAATACATCCACAGGTACACCTCCAATTGACTCAAATGATGTCAATTAGCCTATCAGAAGCTTCTAAAGCCATGACATAATTTTCGGAATGTTCCAAGCTGTGTAAAGGCACTGTCAACTTAATGCATGTCTCGTCAGACAGCGCAGCATGATGGGAAGGATTACTACAACCTGACCTGTGAGTCCCAAATGGCACCCTATTCACTTTCAATGGCACTACCTCTGACCAGGGTCCATATGTCAACAAGTATTGAACTACTGTATGTAGTGAATAGGGTGCCATTTAGGACACAGACTGTTGTAGTGCTGAATGCTTATTTGCCCACTAACCATCTCCCTTGGCAGAGACAAGACACAGCTTCATATCTTCACATCAAATCATCTCATAATGAGCCTGGCTGTAATAACCTACACACATCTCCCCAAATCTAACACATCAACTGGAGGCCTGCCTTATCCAAAGGCCATCGATAAACCACATGGCAAATTGTGAGACGTTGAACATCTGAACATCACCGCTTGCACAGCGGTTTGTTGGCCGGCGGGTCGAAATCCTATTTGGATGCGTAGGAGGAAGATCACATTTCAGAGGTAACGCAACAGTCACATCACTAGATTTGCATATATTATACACATTAGAATGCTGAGTGAGTGCCAAATGACACCCTATACCCATAGTGCACTACTGTTGACCAGAGCCCAACAGAGATATAGTACATACATGCCAGTCTGTCCAGACACTCAGACATGGAGTCCAGCTCCTTCAGAATGTGGTCCAGATCAGTAGAGTCACCCTGTTCTGTGCTTCTCTCTCTTCTCTCCATCTGAAACACCACAGACAGTCAACTAAATTGCATTGAGTCAGTACAGCTATGTCATGTCAACCTGCATGGCCACTGATTCACATAGAAATCCATACAGTAGTCTGGTATATTCATATCTCATATTCATTGACATAGGCCTAATACTCTGAACAATTCAAACTGTGAAGTAGAAAGTGTACAGTACCATGACTGCTGGGGGTATGACTGGGATATGACTATCAAGATATAGAATGCCAACATGTGTATGCACATTCTACCAAATGCATTTGGCATCCCAATAAACAAGCCAATGGTCAACATTCTCATTCAAGCTTTTTAATAAAAGATTTGACAAACAGGCAAACCACAAATGAATAACAATCACAACAACACTATAGTGCCTTGAACACCCTGTCCAGAGACGTATCATACACATTCTATAACAGGTACTTAACACACAACCACAATCTGTATACAACAGCACCATACAACAGCCTGCTGCTCAACTTAGACAGCATGCAGTATGGGACAGGGGACATCTATCTCTATCACCTATCTCCAGTGGTTTCCTCTTCTGTCAGAGAGAAAGAGACTGCAGCTGCAGATATGAGACTGTAGCCTACTGTACATACAACGTTGTAGACAAGCATACAGAGCACGGGCTACTAGATTTGGATTATGGTCCATTTCAGAACAGCAGACATTCCTGGTGAAGTGGGGAGGTGGTGGCATCCATCCCCTGGTCTAGGTCACTCCATCCACTTCCCCATCCCCTGGTCCTTTCCCAGTCCCTGTCTCCGGTTCGGCTCCTGTTCCCCAGGGAAGCCACAGATGACAGCCCTGCAGCGGAGGAACTCTTCCTGAAGCCTCCGTAGGACTGGTCCACTGCATCTTCATGTCATTGGCCATCCATGCCAGCTGGGAAACCACAAGGGAGACAATGGGGACAGGGCTGTCAGTGTCAGAAGTGGGCCATACAGAGTATGATTTAAAGCACAATGCAGAATTTATAATGAATTACACACACCCATCAAGTTTTAAAAATGGAACGTTAAAGAGTGGGTGGTACATGGATAATAAGGCGATAGGGTTAAAGTAAAGACCCGTAAAAAATATATTTAAAAAAATAGTTCCGCTACTAACGATTTTGCTTAATCGTGTCTGAAAAACACAGCTACAGCTTCAGTTACCTACATCATCGTACAGAAAACTTAGATATAAAAATATTAGAACACCCTGCCTACAACATTCACATGCTAGAGATTACCATAATGAGACAACATACCTGGTAGTTGTTCTACGTCTTCAATCATTCTCTCTAAACCCTTGTTCAACTCCATCATCTCTTCTTCACTGTCCTTTTGATGGCCGGAAAATAGGCCATCTTTAAACGCGCAATACGAAGATTCGATTCCCAAGTGAATAGCCTACCAAAACCAACCAGAAACTTAAGCACACTGAACATGTTTCATGGACTTAACATAATCATAATAGATAAACAGCTAGGTAGATCAAATGCAAGGACGTGCTTAAGCTTAAGTTTATAAACTTCAACTTGATGACTTTGATTGACAGGGGTAGCTTAGCAACTAGATAACATTTGTCCAGTTGTCTGGCCAGGCTAACCATCGCAAAAATGAATCCAAAGAAAACAAATGGTAGTCAGTGAGCTTGTCAGGCTTGGATACAATAACCAACTTTAGAGTATTTCAATTAAATAAGCACCTTCTTATTTATACATATTTACAAGTAAACTAAGTACTTACGATAAGCTCTAACGTTAACCGACCGGATCGAGCGGTCTATTCCTCTTATATTGGATGTTGGTCAGAGAAATTGCGCGTGGCGCGTCTCTGTATGCCCTCGCGCACTGCAAACCTGCTGCCTCGTGCCACGGGAAACGATGAAGCTTGTATGGAAGATGGAAACATTGTTTTAAATTCACAAAACGCATGCTGGAGATTTGATACAATAATGCATACGTCTTTGCAATTTCATATTTTCGTTCTTGTTGCACAGTGACGTAGCCAGTGGCGATTTTAGCATGTAAATCTTGATGGGGGGGATAACAATGGGATGCATGCCAGCAAAGCCACTACACAACACTAAACAATACATTAATAGCACTATAATGGTGACAAACGGTGCCCATAAACTGTTAGGGCCTACATTTTTTAATTTGACCTTTATTTAACTAGGCAAGTCAGTTAAGAACAAATTCTTATTTTCAATGACGGCCTAGGAACAGAAAGCTGTCCCAACACCTTACCAATGCTATACCTGGCTATCAGCGGAGCCTAGTCTGGCAGCGAAACAGTTAATTCAGCCTAATTTTCTCACTTTAAAAAAAACATAGCTGATATGGCTGACTTGCTAAAAACAAATGTGGCTTCTACTGACAATTGAGATGTGCAAACTATGGCATACGGAGACAACAAGCGGATAAGAAGCAATCCGTAATTTCGATTAAGTCATTAATGAGCGAGCTAGGACGGATGTAGTCAATATAACTATTTGTTCAGCACTTTTGAAATGTACAGCAACAGAATTCAGAAGATGGGCCTTTCTTACAGTGTTCTCCCTGTACACCAAGTCATGTGGGTGTGGGATAAATAAAGGGGGCATATAAGCAGACAATGAAAGCTCTTACAATATTTGATGATTATATTTCTCAAAATAGGTTATAGGCTACATGTGCCCCACCAAGTGAGAACTTTAGGTGAAATTAAGTTGTGAAAATAGACACAATTATTAGGGTGAGACACATGGGCTACAAGCAGCTTACTACACAACATACACTTAGTATTACTTTCTTAGCTACAGGTTACATATCTCCTTGGCATATTACATAATTTATGCAGCAGCATACAATACATTTTTGGGACTCAACTTGTTGTGCTGTGCTCACTTGAACAGGAAGGTGGAGCGGTGGTCCTTCGTGGGAAGATTTTGTCATCAAACTTTGACATCAACGTCTGGCATTCTCTGTATTTATGGTGCTTTCTATACAACTGGGAACTCAGGAAAAAAGGTTGAATCCTGATGAAGTCAGTGATCTTCAGGTCGTAGCTCTAGAAAGAGGCCCGAGTTCTGAATTTATAATTCTGAGTTGGATGAAAGTTCAAAACGCTACGACGTCCCAGTCGTAGCTTGTTTTTACTGAGTTCCCAGTTGTCTTGAACTCACTAAAGTCCGATTTTGCAGTTCCAAGTTAACAGTTGTTTTTTGCATGGCAAAATCATGTCTCATTGACAGCATGGCCAATGTTGAATGTTTATCATTTTAAACTCAGAAAAGAGACCCTCGTGTTTTAGAGTTGGGACCATACAGCCACTCCACTGAATAGCAGGCTAATGATTGCTTTGCAATGTTTGCAGTTAGCCACTGATTCTTTCCAAATCACTCATTGTTGAATTTGCGATTTCCAACTTGTTATGTAATGTTTATGTCCAACGGCCGATGAGCACCGATACGTTTTATCTATAATTTCTCTTCATTATTTCTCTTCATTTAACAAGGATTAAAAAGGATTTGTCAGTATATTGTTGACTTGATTCATGATGATGACTCACGGCTACTGTAGATAAAATGTGATTTGACGTCATTTTATTTGTGGCCAATGACCTTGACTCTTCTTGGATGGGCACTTCTAATGTAACTCTATGGCAGCACCCAAGGGGCTTGAATTTTGAGACCATGGTCGAGAAGGAATGCTTGGGAGCTACCCTGAGACGACCGGCAGGAGGAGAGGCTGCGCGCCCCTAGCCTTAGCCTTGGCGTTGACATAGTGTCCCCATGAGTGACAGAACACTGAGCCAATCACGACGCTACGCTCCGTATTTTCTGCTGGCTTGCCCCACCACCACAGAAAGCATTGAGCTAGGCTGAAACACCTATACTTTGGAGCTGCCTTACTGAAGAATACAAAAAATAGGCCATGTTTGTATGCATCTTTATTAACTCAGTGATATAAATAATGTTTTACATATTTTGCAAACTGATATGTGACATGTCTTAATGCCCAAATAACATGCAAAACAGGAAAGCTGAGTCCCACCTGCCCAGAATGACTGGTCACCACTCAACGTAAGTAAAGTGAGGAACGGGAGGAGGGACACGTGTGTCAGATTAGATAAGTATAGAAACCTTTGGATCACATTTACATGCTATCACATTTCTCCATCCAGCTATCACATGTGCTATCACATTTCTCCATCCAGCTATCACATGTGCTATCACATTTCTCCATCCAGCTATCACATGTGCTATCACATTTCTCCATCCAGCTATCACATGTGCTATCACATTTCTCCATCCAGCTATCACATGTGCTATCACATTTTTCCAGATGGAGGCGCCAAGTTGTAACTAAGTAACAGTTACCACTGAGTCACTAGCCTTTCATCTGTGACTGAGCTGCCAAAAATAACAGCTACCTAACCACTTCTACAAAGTTATGGCAACACCAGATGAATTTGAGGGAGGGAAGAAAGACCTATTTATTATGTTTTTCAGCAACGGCGGCCTTGATAGCAATCTAGCCTAGTATTTATTTTCAGAGAACAGGCATTTGGAAATTGTATAGGCCTATTATCAGCAATTATAAATGTTTCATGAAATGTATATATAATTGTATTGTATTTTTAAATCCATTCAAATGTAATTCAATTCATACTACGAGTAAGAGTGGGAATTCAACAAAAAGATAACTCATGTCAAAAATATACTGTATCTGTATAATGTATATATGTGAGAGAGGAGAGGGAGAGAGAAGGATAGAAAGAGGGAAAGAACCTAATAAGACCAGCAGAGGGGGAATAGAATGGGGAGCACAGGGACAAGACAAGATAATAAATGACAAACATGACAAAATCATGTCTCATTGACAGCATGGCCAATGTTGAATGTTTATCATTTTAAACTCAGAAAAGAGACCCCGTTTTAGAGTTGGGACAAGCCACTCCACTGAATAGCAGGCTAATCAGAACAGCTTGACTCTTCTTGTTTTAATGTAAGTTGGGACCATATTTTCATCTGAGTGTTTGTGAAACAGCACAGTTAAAAATAAATTGCAAAATAAAAATCCAACTGGATGGTGTTCAGAGATAGATGGGAGGGGTTGAATGTAGCTGAAGGCTGGGACTGGATGGTGTTCAGAGATAGATGGGAGGGGTTGAATGTAGCTGAAGGCTGGGACTGGATGGTGTTCAGAGATAGATGGGAGGGGTTGAATGTAGCTGAAGGCTGGGACTGGATGGTGTTCAGAGATAGATGGGAGGGGTTGAATGTAGCTGAAGGCTGGGACTGGATGGTGTTCAGAGATAGATGGGAGGGGTTGAATGTAGCTGAAGGCTGGGACTGGATGGTGTTCAGAGATAGATGGGAGGGGTTGAATGTAGCTGAAGGCTGGGACTGGATGGTGTTCAGAGATAGATGGGAGGGGTTGAATGTAGCTGAAGGCTGGGACTGGATGGTGTTCAGAGATAGATGGGAGGGGTTGAATGTAGCTGAAGGCTGGGACTGGATGGTGTTCAGAGATAGATGGGAGGGGTTGAATGTAGCTGAAGGCTTGGACTGGATGGTGTTCAGAGATAGATGGGAGGGGTTGAATGTAGCTGAAGGCTGGGACTGGATGGTGTTCAGAGATAGATGGGAGGGGTTGAATGTAGCTGAAGGCTGGGACTGGATGGTGTTCAGAGATAGATGGGAGGGGTTGAATGTAGCTGAAGGCTGGGACTGGATGGTGTTCAGAGATAGATGGGAGGGGTTGAATGTAGCTGAAGGCTGGGACTGGATGGTGTTCAGAGATAGATGGGAGGGGTTGAATGTAGCTGAAGGCTGGGACTGGATGGTGTTCAGAGATAGATGGGAGGGGTTGAATGTAGCTGAAGGCTGGGACTGGATGGTGTTCAGAGATAGATGGGAGGGGTTGAATGTAGCTGAAGGCTGGGACTGGATGGTGTTCAGAGATAGATGGGAGGGGTTGAATGTAGCTGAAGGCTGGGACTGGATGGTGTTCAGAGATAGATGGGAGGGGTTGAATGTAGCTGAAGGCTGGGACTGGATGGTGTTCAGAGATAGATGGGAGGGGTTGAATGTAGCTGAAGGCTGGGACTGGATGGTGTTCAGAGATAGATGGGAGGGGTTGAATGTAGCTGAAGGCTGGGACTGGATGGTGTTCAGAGATAGATGGGAGGGGTTGAATGTAGCTGAAGGCTGGGACTGGATGGTGTTCAGAGATAGATGGGAGGGGTTGAATGTAGCTGAAGGCTGGGACTGGATGGTGTTCAGAGATAGATGGGAGGGGTTGAATGTAGCTGAAGGCTGGGACTGGATGGTGTTCAGAGATAGATGGGAGGGGTTGAATGTAGCTGAAGGCTGGGACTGGATGGTGTTCAGAGATAGATGGGAGGGGTTGAATGTAGCTGAAGGCTGGGACTGGATGGTGTTCAGAGATAGATGGGAGGGGTTGAATGTAGCTGAAGGCTGGGACTGGATGGTGTTCAGAGATAGATGGGAGGGGTTGAATGTAGCTGAAGGCTGGGACTGGATGGTGTTCAGAGATAGATGGGAGGGGTTGAATGTAGCTGAAGGCTGGGACTGGATGGTGTTCAGAGATAGATGGGAGGGGTTGAATGTAGCTGAAGGCTGGGACTGGATGGTGTTCAGAGATAGATGGGAGGGGTTGAATGTAGCTGAAGGCTGGGACTGGATGGTGTTCAGAGATAGATGGGAGGGGTTGAATGTAGCTGAAGGCTGGGACTGGATGGTGTTCAGAGATAGATGGGAGGGGTTGAATGTAGCTGAAGGCTGGGACTAAGAACAACAAGATAACTATTGTAAAATACATTGTGTCCATAAAATGTACACTAAAGGTCAAAAGTTTAAGAACACCTACTCATTCAAGTTTTTTTTTCAAAATGTTTTACTATTTTCTACATTGTAGAATAATAGTGAAGATATCAAAACTATGAAATAACACATATGGAATCATGTAGTAATGTAGTATTTCATAGTTTTGATGTCTTCACTTTTATTATGCAATGTAGAAAATAGTAAAAATAAAGAAAAGTGTATTCAAACTTTCGACTGGTACTGTATATATTTGCAAAAAAATATGTTGGGGATTGGAAATGATGCAGACAATTATGTTGATGGAAGCTACAATCTATCTGCAGTATTAAAGCTGATCTATCCCCTAAAAAATATATGAAAAATAAATAAGAGTGGGAATTCCTGTGGAGGGAGAGAGCATTAAGGAACTGTCTGACAGATTGAAAAAAAATGACACTCCTGTCAAAATCCTCACTTGGCTAAACAACCAATCAGGAGAAATGGGTGTTGCCAGGGACACAGATAAAAGAGTGTGACAGGTGACAGTGCTGACATTGAGCAAGGGCAAATAGTCAACAGGTAACAAGTAGAGAGAGAGAGAGAGAGAGAGAGAGAGAGAGAGAGAGAGAGAGAGAGAGAGAGAGAGACAGACAGACAGACAGACAGACAGACAGACAGACAGACAGACAGACAGACAGACAGACAGACAGACAGACAGACAGACAGACAGACAGACAGACAGACAGACAGACAGACAGACAGACAGACAGACAGACAGACAGACAGAGGGAGAGAGAGATACCCCAGAGGCATAACTCAGACACTGAAATAGTCATCACCTTCCAAGGACCAGAACAGCACAAGTTGAAAAAGAGGCAAAAAAATAACTTTCAGGTTATCCTGACAGCAGGAAAGGACTGAGGACTCTATTCATACCTGTCCCCAAGGAGACCACAAGGACAGCCCAAGGACAGACGCACAGCAGCATCAGGAGGAGGTGAGAGAGACTACAGACTAACTGACCATGGCGTCGTTCGAACCTCAGGGTCAGTCTCCTCCTTGCTGTGGCCCCCAGTTCCCCAGCCTGGGCCAGGAACCTCCAGAACTCAGCATGTACAGTGACTGCTACTACCCTCCTCCATCGCTCCCCAGCCCCCAGCGCACCACCCCCACCTCCTATGACTACAGCACCTCCTCCCCTAATCCTTACCTGTGGTTCAATGGATCCGGCATCAACGCTCCCCCATATCTGGCCACCACTGGGCCCCCAGGAAACCCCGGGCCACCCTTCGTCCCCCAGCACTATGGGATGCAGAGGCCTTACCTGGGGCCTGGCGGGGCAGGGGTCCCTGGGGGGGAGCTGGGCTGGTTCTCTCTGCCCTCACAGGAAGACCTGATGAAGCTGGTCCGCCCGCCCTACTCCTACTCCGCCCTCATCGCCATGGCGATCCATGGTGCCCCGGAGCGGAGGCTGACCTTGAGTCAGATCTACCAGTATGTGGCCGATAACTTCCCCTTCTACAACAAGAGCAAGGCTGGCTGGCAGAACTCCATCAGGCACAACCTGTCACTCAACGACTGCTTTAAGAAGGTCCCCAGAGATGAGGACGACCCTGGTAAGAGTCTGAAGTCATTATGTGTTTGTTTTATTTTAGTCCTAAGCCCACAAAATAACAAATTAATCTAAGATATGGATGAATGAATTATGGATATGGATGGATGAATTATTCATTTTGAATCTAACCTTGTTAAAAGTCAGAAGTCTACTTTAGTTGTCATGTGTCTTTACTTTAGGTAGTCTTTAGAGTGTGTAATAGTCATGTGTCTTTACTTTAGGTAGCCTTTAGAGTGTGTAATAGTTATGTGTCTTTACTTTAGGTAGCCTTTAGAGTGTGTAATAGTCATGTGTCTTTACTTTAGGTAGCCTTTAGAGTGTGTAATAGGCTTGTGTCTTTACTTTAGGTAGTCTTTAGAGTGTGTAATAGTCATGTGTCTTTACTTTAGGTAGTCTTTAGAGTGTGTAATAGTCATGTGTCTTTACTTTAGGTAGTCTTTAGAGTGTGTAATAGGCTTGTGTCTTTACTTTAGGTAGCCTTTAGAGTGTGTAATAGTCATGTGTCTTTACTTTAGGTAGCCTTTAGAGTGTGTAATAGTCTTGTGATGGAACGGTAGATGAACTGTGTTTAGTAATGATAGTAGATGATGCAGTCAATAATCCATGTGTCAACCGCAAACACATTCTACCCCCCCCTCCTTCCCTCCCTCGCTCTCTTTCCCCCACGCTCTCTCTTCCAGGTAAGGGTAACTATTGGACACTAGACCCAAACTGTGAGAAGATGTTTGACAACGGAAACTTCCGTCGTAAAAGGAAGAGGAAGTCTGATTCACTGTCTGGAGGAGAGGGGGGGTCAGGGGGGTCGGAGCCAGGTGAGCCAGGTCGGAGCCCCGAACCCCCCAGCAACCACGGAATCGACATGTCTCCCACGCCAGAGAGAATCCCCACCCCTTCAACCACAGGTCCCGCCCCTTGCTTGAGCAGCTTCCTGTCTGAGATGTCTGGAGTGGTGTCAGGGGGAGCCAATGAGATCGTAGGAGATTCGCTGAACCGGGCCCTCCCCATAACCCTGGATGGGACCCAGAGGCCTACACAGCCTGGGGGTTTTGGTAGTTACTCCCCCAGCTCGGGTGCTTCGGAGTGGGCTTCCCAGCTGCCGCCTCCCCATGGCCTCTCCTCCTCGCCCACCCACTCTTCCCTGGGTTACAGCAGCCCCATCCTCAGCCAGTTCAATGGGCATTTCTACCCTGGCTTGGGCTCAGCAAGCATCCTATACCCACGGGAAGGCACAGAGGTCTGAACAGACTGATAGACAGGGAGACAGGGATGGGCAGAAGACAACTAGAGGTATGAACAGACTGATAGACAGGGAGACAGGGATGGGCAGAAGACAACTAGTGGTCTGAACAGACTGATAGACAGGGAGACAGGGATGGGCAGAAGACAACTAGAGGTCTGAACAGACTGATAGACAGGGAGACAGGGATGGGCAGAAGACAACTAGAGGTCTGAACAGACTGATAGACAGGGAGACAGGGATGGGCAGAAGTTAGCTAGAGGTCTAAAGACACTAAAGAAAGGAGAGTGAGAAAGAGACTTCTACATGAGACTGAACTGAACCGTCTGCTGACACACACATATACACACACACACGGTAGTCAGTTAAAGCTGACAGGGCGGGACTCAGTTGCGTGTGACAGCAAGATGAGCAGGGCCTGGTTCCCACGGAAACAGCCGAGTCAGCATCGATGATGCTTCACGCACACACGCATGCACACACACACATACACGCACACAAACACACGCACACACACCTGTTTAATCATCTATAATTGCTGACTGTCATGACTGACAGTTTTAATTTGTATATATTTTTATTGAATGTGTTTATGTTATTGTTTATATCTGTTATTTGATTGTTTATGTATGTGTTTTTATCTGTTATTTGATTGTCTATGTATGTGTTTTTATCTCTGAGTGCTTGGGTCCAACATATTTGTTCAACATTGTAGAATATTGTTTTGCTATGAATGGCTCAGACCTGGGTTCAAATACATGTGTTTTGTTATTTGAATACATTTAGCTGTGTATATAATTATTTTCAAATACACAGCTCAAAACAAGTATTTTTATTTTAGTATTTGAATGGTTATTTGTGAAAACCAAATAGTTGACCACATTTAATTTTAAAGTATTTTCTAACATTTATTTAAAATACTATTTTTTTTTTAAATATCTAGGATAAATGCATGGGAGTGTATTCATGTCAGTGTATATGACTATTCCCAAATCAATTCCAATATTCAACAACTTGTTTTTTATAATAAATGTGATCTGAATACTTGTTTAGAAATGACTTTGAAAAGTATTTGAAATACCTGAAATAGTGTTTGAACCCAGGTCTGGTATGGCTTATACCAACATTGGTCTGATGGTTGTTTTTGATAAGAATAATAAAATACAGGAAAACGTTCTCTGAAGTGTCATCGTCTTACTCTTTTTAACTCAGAAATGAAAATCAGCCTACTTGCCTAGTGTTGTAAGGGAGTTATCTGTCTAAACAAATCTTTGTGAAAGATGATAAACCGTCTCAAACCTTCTGTGAAAAATGACCATCCTAAAACACACAAATAGGACAGAAACAGTCGTGTCAGAGAAACGATGACCAGCGAACCAGGGAAACCTGCTTGTCAGGGTAACTCGATCCTACAGTATGATAAGGATATACTGATGGGTGCATGGATAGATGAAGCCTGCAGGGCTAACTGACTGTTGTAAAACGGTGAGAATCCTCATACCGCCCCTTCTCTCTTCTCTCTACACTCACACAATAACTCACCCCCTTTCTCCAAGTCTTGCTGACTGGACAAGACTGGGATTTAGGGAAGGAGATAAGGAGGGGGTTTATGCAGGTAAAATAGTGACCTAATTATACAAGCATGTAAAGTATGATTTGCACATTTAAAATATGAGTTGCACCTGTATAAGGAGTTTTGTATTTGAAAAAAATATTTGCAAACATAAATGCAACAACAGTTGCATGCAGGTAATGTGATGAGTAAATAAATACAATACTTTCGAACATGTACATTGATATGTGAATAAATTCAATAAGATTTGCAAACATGCAACTACATTTGAGAATAGTTACATGCTTGCGACTAGTAAATCTTCTTCAATTAATCAAAATGCCATTTACCAATGTTGATGTGCACTCAGAGTGCACTCAGAGTTTTGACACTAATTTTGCGACTAACCTGTGCCAAATGTTTTGCAGTTTTAAAAATCATGAGCTCTGGTGGACAGGGCTGTTTCTTCCAACCAATCAGGTGAGGTGTTGTCATTCTTGAGCATTTTCCATGGTTCCGGTCTGGAAGCATACATTTTCCATGGTTCCGGTCTGGAAGCATACATTTTCCATGGTTCCGGTCTGGAAGCATACATTTTCCATGGTTCCGGTCTGGAAGCATACATTTTCCATGGTTCCGGTCTGGAAGCATACATTTTCCCTGACACCCAAAAGTACTCCTTACATATTTTATGCTTAGCAGGACAGGAAAATGGTCCAATTCACGCACTAATCAAGAGAACATCCCTGGTCATCCCTCCTACAGCCTCTTATCTGGCGGACTCACGAAACACAAATGCTTCATTTGTAAATGATGTCAGAGTGTTGGAGCATGCCCCTGGCTATCAGTAAAAAAAAAAGCTTAATATTTGAAAGTATTTATACTTTTATGTTTGATACTTAAGTATATTTTTGCAATTGCATTTACTTTTGATCCTCAAGTATATTTGACTGGGTGACTTTCACTTTTACCTGAGTAATTTTCTATGAAGGTATCTTTACTTTTACTCGGGTACGACAATTGGGTACTTTTTCCACCATTGGCCAATATGCTATGTGGAAACACTCGTTTGAATTCTTCCCCCCATCTTCCTGACCAATGCCTTGTTGTAGCTTTCAAATGCCGTGAATATCATTTAGATAGCTAGCTAGTAAGTTTAACTAATTTGATCCATATTTATCACAGTGAAAAGCGAGCTTCCCGACCGGAAACGATGGAAATCGTGAAAGCACGTTCAAGAATGACAACACATTCAGGAAGATTTTCAAGCTTGCAACTACATTTCAGAATGAATGCAACACATTTACTAATCTTTCTTCTGTGAAACAAAACAATATTTTCTGATGTCGAATCTGTGCGCTCAGAGTTTTTGGCACTAATTTTGTGACTAACCTGTGCCAAAAGTTTTGTAGCTGTACATTTTTTAAATTTAAATATGCAAACATGCAACACAGAAAAACACGAGTTCTGGTGGACAGGCCTTTTTCTTTTTTCAGGTGAAGTATTCACATATCATTTTACATGTTTGTACGTGTTGCTATATTTATTCACGTTATGCGCTTGCAACTGTTGTTGCATTTATTCTCAACAGAAGTTACATGTTTGCAAATATCTTTTGCAACTCTACTAAAGTCAGTATACAGTGAAACTCATATTTTACATGTGCAAATTACACTTTACATGCTTGTTTAATGAAGTCACCATTTTAACTTCATAGGGGTTGACTATTGAGGTGAGAGAGGGTAGAGGGACTATTATCATGTAGAATAATGTAAGATATATAGCCTGTTAGTCAGATAAAAGACAACTATGAAACATCACCTATTCTCCCTGCCCCTCCCCTCCATACCTCCATAGTGCTGACTGAAAGTTCAAAAGAACAAGGACTGGTAGATGAAAAGACAGTCCTTTATTGCAGCAAGATAATATGTCTTACACACTAAAACGTTGTACTACATTGGCACATATTTTGAACATAACCATCTCCCTGGTATGAGCAGGTTAGAGTTACTGTGGGCCTTTTGTCAATGATAAAAGGACAAGCTCCCTGGTATGAGCAGGTTAGAGTTACTGTGGGCCTTTTGTCAATGATAAAAGGACAAGCTCCCTGGTATGAGCAGGTTAGAGTTACTGTGGGCCTTTTTCAATGATAAAAGGACAAGCTCCCTGGTATGAGCGGGTTAGAGCTACTGTGGGCCTTTTTTCAATGATAAAAGGACAAGCTCCCTGGTATGAGCAGGATAGAGCTACTGTGGGCTTGTTTTCAATGATAAAAGGACAAGCTCCCTGGTATGAGCAGGTTGGAGCTACTGTGGGCCTATTTTCAATGATAAAAGGACAAGCTGCCTGGTATGAGCAGGTTAGAGCTACTGTGGGCTTGTTTTCAATGATAAAAGGACAAGCTCCCTGGTATGAGCAGGATAGAGCTACTGTGGGCCTATTTTCAATGATAAAAGGACAAGCTCCCTGGTATGAGCAGGTTAGAGCTACTGTGGGCCTTTTTCAATGATAAAAGGACAAGCTCCCTGGTATGAGCAGGTTAGAGCTACTGTGGGCCTTTTTCAATGATAAAAGGACAAGCTCCCTGGTATGAGCAGGTTAGAGCTACTGTGGGCCTTTGTTCAATGATAAAAGGACAAGCTCCCTGGTATGAGCAGGTTAGAGCTACTGTGGGCCTTTGTTCAATGATAAAAGGACAAGCTCCCTGGTATGAGCAGGTTAGAGCTACTGTGGGCCTATTTTCAATGATAAAAGGACAAGCTCCCTGGTATGAGCAGGTTAGAGCTACTGTGGGCCTATTTTCAATGATAAAAGGACAAGCTCCCTGGTATGAGCAGGTTAGAGCTACTGTGGGCCTATTTTCAATGATAAAAGGACAAGCTCCCTGGTATGAGCAGGTTAGAGCTACTGTGGGCCTATTTTCAATGATAAAAGGACAAGCTCCCTGGTATGAGCAGGTTAGAGCTACTGTGGGCCTATTTTCAATGATAAAAGGACAAGCTCCCTGGTATGAGCAGGTTAGAGCTACTGTGGGCCTATTTTCAATGATAAAAGGACAAGCTCCCTGGTATGAGCAGGTTAGAGCTACTGTGGGCCTATTTTCAATGATAAAAGGACAAGCTCCCTGGTATGAGCAGGTTAGAGCTACTGTGGGCCTATTTTCAATGATAAAAGGACAAGCTCCCTGGTATGAGCAGGTTAGAGCTACTGTGGGCCTATTTTCAATGATAAAAGGACAAGCTCCCTGGTATGAGCAGGTTAGAGCTACTGTGGGCCTATTTTCAATGATAAAAGGACAAGCTCTCTGGTATGAGCAGGTTAGAGCTACTGTGGGCCTATTTTCAATGATAAAAGGACAAGCTCCCTGGTATGAGCAGGTTAGAGCTACTGTGGGCCTATTTTCAATGATAAAAGGACAAGCTCCCTGGTATGAGCAGGTTAGAGCTACTGTGGGCCTATTTTCAATGATAAAAGGACAAGCTCCCTGGTATGAGCAGGTTAGAGCTACTGTGGGCCTATTTTCAATGATAAAAGGACAAGCTCCCTGGTATGAGCAGGTTAGAGCTACTGTGGGCCTTTGTTCAATGATAAAAGGACAAGCTCCCTGGTATGAGCAGGTTAGAGCTACTGTGGGCCTTTGTTCAATGATAAAAGGACAAGCTCCCTGGTATGAGCAGGTTAGAGCTACTGTGGGCCTTTGTTCAATGATAAAAGGACAAGCTCCCTGGTATGAGCAGGTTAGAGCTACTGTGGGCCTATTTTCAATGATAAAAGGACAAGCTCCCTGGTATGAGCAGGTTAGAGCTACTGTGGGCCTTTGTTCAATGATAAAAGGACAAGCTCCCTGGTATTTACATTTACATTTACATTTAAGTCATTTATCAGACGCTCTTATCCAGAGCGACTTACAAATTGGTGCATTCAGGTTATGACATCCAGTGGGCCTATTTACAATAGTGCATCTAAATAGGACAAGCTCCCTGGGGTGAGAAGGATTACTTTATCCTACTGTATTCCTAAAGAGGTGGGGTTTCAGGTGTCTAAGGTGGTGATTGACTCCGCTGTCCTGGCGTATGAGGAAGTTTGTTCCACCATTGGGGAGCCAGAGCAGCGAACAGTTTTGACTGGGATGAAAAGGACAAGCTTCCTCAGTGGTAGGGAGATGAGCAGGCCAGAGGTGGACTGAACGCAGTGCCCTTTTTGGGTGATAGGGCCTGACAGAGCCTGGAGGTACTGAGGTGCAGTTCCCCTCACAGCTCCGTAGGCAAGCACCATGGTCTTGTAGGTTAGAGCGGATGCGAGCTTCAACTGGAAGCCAGTGGAGAGGTTAGGAGCTACGTGGAGAATTGGGAAGGTTGAAACTAGACGGGCTGCCGTTCTGGATGAGTTGTAGGGGTTTAATGGCACAGGCTGGGAGGCCTTTGTTCAGTAATCCAACGGGAGATGACAAGTGCCTGGATTAGGACCTGAGCAGCTTCCTGTTAGCAAGGTCTACTCTGCGGATGTTGTAGAGCATGAACCTACAGGAACAAGCCACCGGTTGATGTTAGTTGAGAACGACAGGGTGTTGTCCAGGATCAAAGGTTCTTAGCACTCTGGGAGGAGGACACAATGGAGTTGTCAACCGTGATGGCGAGATCATGGAACGGGCAGTCCTCCCCGGGAGGAAGAGCAGCTCCGTCTTGCCGAGTTCAGCTGAGATGGTGATCCGTTTGATATGTCTGCTAGACATGCAGAGATGCGAAGCCACCTGGTCATCAGAAGGGAAAGGAGAAGACTGTGGGCCTTTGTCTCAATAGCAATGATAGGAGAGACCATGTGAGAGACCATGTGGTATGAGCAGGTTAGAGCTACTGTGGGCCTTTGTTCAATGATAAAAGGACAAGCTCCCTGGTATGAGCAGGTTAGAGCTACTGTGGGCCTTTGTTCAATGATAAAAGGACAAGCTCCCTGGTATGAGCAGGTTAGAGCTACTGTGGGCCTTTGTTCAATGATAAAAGGACAAGCTCCCTGGTATGAGCAGGTTAGAGCTACTGTGGGCCTTTGTTCAATGATAAAAGGACAAGCTCCCTGGTATGAGCAGGTTAGAGCTACTGTGGGCCTTTGTTCAATGATAAAAGGACAAGCTCCCTGGTATGAGCAGGTTAGAGCTACTGTGGGCCTATTTTCAATGATAAAAGGACAAGCTCCCTGATATGAGCAGGTTAGAGGCACTGTGGGCTTCTACTTCTTTCTCTCTTCTACTTCTTTCTCTCTTTGATAAGACCTTTATTTGCCAATAAAACACTGGCAGCATCACTACTGCAGTGTGTACACACTGAAAGGAACAGAAACACCGGCAGCATCACTGTAATGTAGTGTGTACACACAGAAAGGGACAGAAACACCGGCAGCATCACTGTAATGTAGTGTGTACACACTGAAAGGGACAGAAACACTGGCAGCATCACTGTAATGTAGTGTGTACACACTGAAAGGTACAGAAACACTGGAAGCATCACTGTAATGTAGTGTGTACACACTGAAAGGGACAGAAACACTGGAAGCATCACTGTAATGTAGTGTGTACACAGAGAAAGGGACAGAAACACCGGCAGCATCACTGTAATGTAGTGTGTACACACAGAAAGGGACAGAAACACCGGCAGCATCACTGTAATGTAGTGTGTACACAGAGAAAGGGACAGAAACACCGGCAGCATCACTGTAATGTAGTGTGTACACAGAGAAAGGGACAGAAACACCGGCAGCATCACTGTAATGTAGTGTGTACACAGAGAAAGGGACAGAAACACCGGCAGCATCACTGTAATGTAGTGTGTACACACAGAAAGGAACAGAAACACCGGCAGCATCACTGTAATGTAGTGTGTACACACAGAAAGGAACAGAAACACCGGCAGCATCACTGTAATGTAGTGTGTACACACAGAAAGGAACAGAAACACCGGCAGCATCACTGTAATGTAGTGTGTACACACAGAAAGGAACAGAACCCAGGTAAAAGCTTAAGGACTGCATTCCCAGCCTTCTCCCCACCTTAACACTGCTGTTAGGTTGGTCTTGATGGTGATGTTCCTGTATTGATTTTATTGATTGTATTGTTCTCATATGGGGCGGCAGGGTAGCCTAGTGGTTAGAGTGTAGAGGCGGCAGGGTAGCCTAGTGGTTAGAGTGTAGAGGCGGCAGGGTAGCCTAGTGGTTAGAGCGTTGGACTAGTAACCGGAAGGTTGCAAAATCAAACCCCCGAGCTGACAATGTACAAATCTGTCGTTCTGCCCCTGAACAGGCAGTTAACCCACTGTTCCTAGGCCGTAATTGAAAATAAGAATTTGTTCTTAACTGACTTGCCTAGTTAAATAAAGGTAAAAAAATATATAAAAAATAAGCATATCTAAACACACACACAGGCTCACCTCTCTAACCTCTTGGCTACCTGTCTACCCACTAGATCAGTGAAAGTTATATTGTAACATTATTCAAATATCTCATGTTTCAACATGCACATTTGCATCAGAAATGTACTTCTTGGCTAAATAACTTATTTATCCTGCCAATATAGTTTATCGGTGTCTTTATCAAACCCAGTTTTGCCATGTGAGGATGATGGGTTTGGTACCCTACAATATAAAAGTACACTACTTTTGACCAGAGCCTTATGTGTCCTGGTCAAAAGTAGTGCACAATATAAGGGAATAGGATGTAATTTGTGACTCAGAGAGTGTGTAGCCTAAAATATGGCGGTTGTATTTAACTCTGCCCAGTCTTGATCCGTTTAACTCTCTGTCTGTCTGTCTGTCTGTCTGTCTGTCTGTCTGTCTGTCTGTCTGTCTGTCTGTCTGTCTGTCTGTCTGTCTGTCTGTCTGTCTGTCTGTCTGTCTGTCTGTCTGTCTGTCTGTCTGTCTGTCTGTCTGTCTGTCTGTCTGCCTGCCTGCCTGCCTGCCTGCCTGCCTGCCTGTCTGTCTGCCTGTCTGCCTGCCTGCCTGCCTGCCTGCCTGCCTGCCTGCCTGCCTGCCTGCCTGCCTGTCTGTCTGTCTGTCTGTCTGTCTGTCTGTCTGTCTGTCTGTCTGTCTGTGTACATCTGCCAACAAACTGAAACAGAACAGAAACCAAATCTGGGGTTCTGGAGTGTAATCTTTTAGCCGTCTTCAAATTGAAACAGTTACGAAAAAAAATGCAAATACATCTAGACCGTTAATCAAACCGCTGACATGGGCAACAGGGGTCAGGCCTGAAGCCATGTTTTCCTGAAGGAAATGTGGGACCTGCTCAAAAATAGTGCACTATATATTGCAAAGAGTGACATTTAGGACTAGCCTAGATTATCTGTATGTTAGGAGCATAGGCTGATGCATCCAATAATCACTGAAGGATGGTACTGATCAACACTGCAGTATGAGGTATATTTCACCTGTCCCAGGATGGTACTGATCAACACTGCAGTATGCGGTATATTTCACCTGTCCCATGATGATACTGATCAACACTGAAGTATGAGGTATATTTCACATGTCCCAGGATGATACTGATCAACACTGCAGTATGAGGTATATTTCACCTGTCCCAGGATGGTACTGATCAACACTACAGTATGAGGTATATGACCTGTCCCAGGATGGTACTGATCAACACTACAGTATAAGGTATATGTCACCTGTCCCAGGATGGTACTGATCAACACTACAGTATGAGGTATATGTCACCTGTCCCATGATGGTACTGATCAACACTACAGTATGAGGTATATGTCACCTGTCCCAGGATGGTACTGATCAACACTACAGTATGAGGTATATGTCACCTGTCCCAGGATGGTACTGATCAACACTACAGTATGAGGTATATGTCACCTGTCCCAGGATGGTACTGATCAACACTACAGTATGAGGTATATGTCACCTGTCCCATGATGGTACTGATCAACACTACAGTATGAGGTATATGTCACCTGTCCCAGGATGGTACTGATCAACACTACAGTATGAGGTATATGTCACCTGTCCCATGATGGTACTGATCAACACTACAGTATGAGGTATATGTCACCTGTCCCAGGATGGTACTGATCAACACTGCAGTATGAGGTATATGTCACCTGTCCCAGGATGGTACTGATCAACACTACAGTATGAGGTATATGTCACCTGTCCCATGATGGTACTGATCAACACTACAGTATGAGGTATATGTCACCTGTCCCAGGATGGTACTGATCAACACTACAGTATGAGGTATATGTCACCTGTCCCATGATGGTACTGATCAACACTACAGTATGAGGTATATGTCACCTGTCCCAGGATGGTACTGATCAACACTGCAGTATGAGGTATATGTCACCTGTCCCAGGATGGTACTGATCAACACTACAGTATGAGGTATATGTCACCTGTCCCATGATGGTACTGATCAACACTACAGTATGAGGTATATGTCACCTGTCCCAGGATGGTACTGATCAACACTACAGTATGAGGTATATGTCACCTGTCCCAGGATGGTACTGATCAACACTACAGTATGAGGTATATGTCACCTGTCCAGGATGGTACTGATCAACACTACAGTATGAGGTATATGTCACCTGTCCCAGGATGGTACTGATCAACACTACAGTATGAGGTATATGTCACCTGTCCCAGGATGGTACTGATCAACACTACAGTATGAGGTATATGTCACCTGTCCCAGGATGGTACTGATCAACACTACAGTATGAGGTATATGTCACCTGTCCCATGATGGTACTGATCAACACTACAGTATGAGGTATATGTCACCTGTCCCAGGATGGTACTGATCAACACTACAGTATGAGGTATATGTCACCTGTCCCATGATGGTACTGATCAGCACTACAGTATGAGGTATATGTCACCTGTCCCAGGATGGTACTGATCAACACTACAGTATGAGGTATATGTCACCTGTCCCAGGATGGTACTGATCAACACTACAGTATGAGGTATATGTCACCTGTCCCAGGATGGTACTGATCAACACTACAGTATGAGGTATATGTCACCTGTCCCAGGATGGTACTGATCAACACTACAGTATGAGGTATATGTCACCTGTCCCATGATGGTACTGATCAACACTACAGTATGAGGTATATGTCACCTGTCCCAGGATGGTACTGATCAACACTACAGTATGAGGTATATGTCACCTGTCCCAGGATGGTACTGATCAACACTACAGTATGAGGTATATGTCACCTGTCCCAGGATGGTACTGATCAACACTACAGTATGAGGTATATGTCACCTGTCCCATGATGGTACTGATCAACACTACAGTATGAGGTATATGTCACCTGTCCCATGATGGTACTGATCAACACTACAGTATGAGGTATATGTCACCTGTCCCATGATGGTACTGATCAACACTACAGTATGAGGTATATGTCACCTGTCCCATGATGGTACTGATCAACACTACAGTATGAGGTATATGTCACCTGTCCCATGATGGTACTGATCAACACTACAGTAGGATTCAAATCTATACATTCTCAGATAAACCTGCTGCCTTGCCCTGTTTAACTAACAGAACACACACACACACACACACACACACACACACACACACACACACACACACACACACACACACACACACACACACACACACACACACACACACACACACACACACACACACACTGCAGACTGAGTGTGTGTGTGTGTCATTATTCTAAAATGTGAGAAGATTGGGGGAAAGACAGCATCACTTTCAATGTCTTCAGCCCAAACAGAGGATAAACCGCCCTCCTTCTGAAACAACACACACACACACACACACACACACACACACACACACACACACACACACACACACACACACACACACACACACACACACACACACACACACACACACACACACACACACACACACACACACACACACACACACACACACACACACACACACACGTCTGTGTTTACTAAAACAGTCATGAACTATCTGTGCTGTTTAGTAAACTCAGAAAGGATGCAAGGCCTGAAGACTTGTCCCTCTCATTCTGTATTTTAGTTAGGAGAGGACACACACCCTTCCAATCCATTGTTGTGTGTAAACACACACACACACACACACTCCACACACACTCCTGACACACGCACAGGACATGAGGGGGATTGCGTAAATATCCTTGTAAATATCAAATGACCTTGTTAATGCATACATACTACTTCTCTCTACTTCTCTCTCTCTTTCGTTCTCTCTCTCTCTCTTTCCATTTTCTTCTGTCTTCTTTTGATCAATCAATTGTGAGTAATGTATTGCCAGCATAATTCAACTTCTGTAAATGAGATGTTTAGCCATACCTACCTGTTGGTAAGGCAGTATACTCAACATGATTCTGAGTGTCAATCATAAATAATACTGACACAGAAACACACTTCCATCCAGACATTGACTGGGATATAGAATGACTAAAACAAAGAAAAGTTTGTTCTTAACGAAAACAGATGTGCTATTTTCCTATTCACAGCTGTTGCTATAAATGGAGTTCGGAGCCATATTCCCATTCCGGCTCCATTTTTGGATCACCATACTCCAAGCTAGCTTCCCCAAAAATCCCAACAGACAAATCTCAATATTCCATATGCCGATTCCCACACGAAAACCCTCTATCTGAATAGACTAGATCACTATATAGAAAACAAAACAATAATCCTCTATATCTGCTGTCCATCTGCTGTGAATGACCTGACCCACCATTCTCTCTCCCTGGGCTTCAGTCTGCTGTGAATGACCTGACCCACCATTCTCTCTCCCTGGGCTTCAGTCTGCTGTGAATGACCTGACCCACCATTCTCTCTCCCTGGGCTTCATTCTGCCGTGAATGACCTGACCCACCATTCTCTCTCCCTGGGCTTCAGTCTGCTGTGAATGACCTGACCCACCATTCTCTCTCCCTGGGCTTCATTCTGCCGTGAATGACCTGACCCACCATTCTCTCTCCCTGGGCTTCAGTCTGCTGTGAATGACCTGACCCACCATTCTCTCTCCCTGGGCTTCATTCTGCTGTGAATGACCTGACCCACCGTTCTCTCTCCCTGGGCTTCAGTCTGCTGTGAATGACCTGACCCACCATTCTCTCTCCCTGGGCTTCATTCTGCTGTGAATGACCTGACCCACCATTCTCTCTCCCTGGGCTTCAGTCTGCTGTGAATGACCTGACCCACCATTCTCTCTCCCTGGGCTTCATTCTGCCGTGAATGACCTGACCCACCATTCTCTCTCCCTGGGCTTCAGTCTGCTGTGAATGACCTGACCCACCATTCTCTCTCCCTGGGCTTCATTCTGCTGTGAATGACCTGACCCACCATTCTCTCTCCTTGGAAAATACAGTTTAAATACAACAAACACATTGGGAATGTGTGTATGTGTGTGTGAGAGTGTCTGTGTGTGTTGGAATTGCTCGTATTTCCCCCTAAAATATTTGACCTGTCAACATGGGGAAAACCTGGGGCTGAAGGCAGGGCCTAGACGGAGGGAGAGAGGGAGGTAGAGACGGAAACAATGTCTCTTGTGCTGGCTGCTGGTTCAGCTAAGAGTGGCTGTTTTAATAGCTAACAGCAGGGTTGGGGTCAATTCCATTTCTATTACTATCAATTCAGCAAGTAAATCAAATTTAAATGGAATTGACCCCAACCCTAGCTAACGGTCACTGTTTCAATCTCATTCATTCAGTCTTAATATCAACCAAACAGTCTTTCGCCATACTGTGTATTACCACTCACTCACCCTACTAGAGAAGAGACTGCAGGATAGACAGAGGTGTGGGCTGTACCTCTGTGTAATAGGCATCAGAAGGTGTCTGGGTACCACAAGGTTGGCAATGACTCCCTCTGATGGTGAAAACTATGAACTCTGAGAAAATGTAACTGAAGTGTGAGTGTAGATATCTAATCATTTAGCTGAAGTGTGAGTGTAGATATCTATTCATTTAACTGAAGTGTGAGTGTAGATATCTAATCATTTATCTGAAGTGTGAGTGTAGATATCTAATCATTTATCTGAAGTGTGAGTGTAGATATCTAATCATTTAGCTGAAGTGTGAGTGTAGATATCTATTCATTTAACTGAAGTGTGAGTGTAGATATCTAATCATTTAGCTGAAGTGTGAGTGTAGATATCTAATCATTTAGCTGAAGTGTGAGTGTAGATATCTATTCATTTAACTGAAGTGTGAGTGTAGATATCTAATCATTTAGCTGAAGTGTGAGTGTAGATATCTAATCATTTAGCTGAAGTGTGAGTGTAGATATCTAATCATTTATCTGAAGTGTGAGTGTAGATATCTAATCATTTAGCTGAAGTGTGAGTGTAGATATCTAGTCATTTAACTGAAGTGTGAGTGTAGATATCAGAACATTTCTCTGAAGTGTGTAGTTCACAGGAGGTTGGTGGCACCGTAATTGGGGAGAACAGGCTGGTGGTAATGGCTGGAGCAGAATTAGTGGAATACATAAAACACGTGGTTTCAATGTGTTTGATGCCATTCCATTTGCTCCGTTCCGGCCATTGTTATGAGCCATCCTCCCCTCAGCCTCCATTGGTGTAGATATCAGAAAATGGAAGTGTGTGTGTGTCTGATTGCGTGTGTGTGTGTGTAGAAATCAGCCCAATCCCCACGGCAATACATTAAACCTGAAGGGTGTGGACAACTGTGCTTGGAGAAGGCCCCAATGGTCAATTTAATATGATGACTTTAATATGAGAACACACACTACGATAATGACTTTAAAATCAGAACACACACTACGATAATGACTTTAAAATGAGAACACACACTACGATAATGACTTTAAAATGAGAACACACACTACGATAATGACTTTAAAATGAGAACACACACTACAATAATGACTTTAGTATGAGAACACACACTACGATAATGACTTTAGTATGAGAACACACACTACGATAATGACTTTAAAACGAGAACACACACTACGATAATTACTTTAATATGAGAACACACACTACGATAATGACTTTAATATGAGAACACACACTACGATAATGACCTTAAAATGAGAACACACACTACGATAATGACTTTAATATGAGAACACACACTACGATAATGACTTTAAAACGAGAACACACACTACGATAATTACTTTAATATGAGAACACACACTACGATAATGACTTTAATATGAGAACACACACTATGATAATGACTTTAATATGAGAACACACACTACAATAATGACTTTAATATGAGAACAGAAGTGTACAGAACATAGTATCTTACTGGAGAGAGAGCAACAGGTTGCACATCCGCTTAATTTCACTGCCATGTAAACTAATGTATCCGACAAAACTCCATTAGAATGATTGGCTCATTCAAAACCTTTATGTGTGGATTTAAAAAAAACTTTCAGCAGATGTTGTGGCTGTGTCCCAAATGGCACTCAATTCCTTATGGACTTTCGTCAAAAGTACTGTACTAAATAGGGCATAGGGTGCGATTTGGGACTCAGACATACTCTGGTCTAAACCACTGGGGAGGGCTGTAAGAGGAATGACTTGTGTGTTTCATCACTCCAATGCCAGCTGTCACCGTTATGCTGTTGAATACGAGTTGGCATTAGGGAGAAGAATACTGGTGTTACAGCTGATTCTTTCCCCTCTCTCCTGTAAACAACTGGCCCCGTGCATGGATGGACACGCGTGCGCACGCACGCATGCACGCACACACACACACACGTACACGTGCACGTGCACGCGCGCACACACACACACACACACACACACACACGCACACACACACACACACACACACACACACACACACACACACACACACACACACACACACACACACACACACACACACACACACACACACACACACACACACACACACACACACACACACACACACACACACACACACACACACTTTACCCACAGCCACTAACAATCACATACATATGCTAATTGGTCTAAACAGCAACATGCAATTGGGGGGGAAGGAGGTAGGGCAGGGCATAGAGAGGGGGGTGAGAGGTAGGGCAGGGCATAGAGAGGGGGGTAGGAGGTAGGGCAGGGCATAGAGAGGGGGGTAGGAGGTAGGGCAGGGCATAGAGAGGGGGGTGAGAGAGAGAAGGTATTTGTTATTTTATTTGGCTCCCTGTTAGCTGTTGCGATAGCAGCAGCTACTCTTCCTGGAATCCACACACAAAATGAAACATGACTTAATACAGAACACTAAAGGACAAGAACAGCTCAAGGACAGAACAACTTGCATTTTAAAATGGCACACATAGTCTACATATAAGTACATAGAACACTGATTACAGCAAAGGTCATTTTTGGATCAGCTGCACTTTTACTAGGTCTTTCTTTGCAGCACTTGACCACATGACTGGGCAATAAGATAAGATTAAACTAGAGTCTGCAGGTCTTTCTTTGTGGAATGTAGTGTCACAAAAGCAGAGCATCTCTTTGTCACAGACAGACCTCTCCCCATTTTTAAAACCATTGAATCAATATGTTTTAACCGTGACTGTTTACAATTTAAGATAACACCAAGTAATTTAGTCTCCTCAACTTGCTCAACAGCCACATTATTCATGATCAAATTCAGCTTCGGTCTAGAACGTAGAGATAAATTTGTACCAAACACAATGTTCTTAGTTTTGGAGATGTTCAGGACTAGTTTATTGCTGGCCACCCACTCTAAAACGGACTGCAACTCTTTGTTTAGGGTTGCAGTGATTTCATTAGCTGTGGTTGCTAACGAGTATAGGCTTGAATCATCAGCATACATAGACACACAGGCTTGGTAACCTTTTACTGCAGTGGGCTAAATCAGGGTCACATAGAGTGTTTGGTAGTCTTAAACAAATCTACTTTAAAACAAAAGAATACACCTCACATACATGGTTATGGGCTTAAAAAAGAAGACACCTGTACCATGTCAGATATACATTTTGAGTTTGCATCCCAATATTACACTTTATAAACATCACAGAAGACTGAAATATAACCAAACCGTTTGACAAAGAAACATCAGATTTTCGAAATTTAAAAAAAAATGTAACATTGATTAATTATGAAATCAAAAATATGAATAATTCCACCCATGAGGCCACTAGATCATTTGGCTGCAGGAAAGGGCTACTGCCAGTTTCAGGTCATTAGTAAAAATAGAAAGAGTAGAGGGCCAATAGAGCTGCCCTGCGGTATACCCACTTTACATGTTTACCATTAGAGAAGCTTCCATTAAAGAAAACCCTGTTTTATTTGATATATATACACTATATATACACAACAGTATGTGGGCACCCCTTTAAATTCCTGGATGTGGCTATTTCAACCACACCCGTTGCTGACAGTTGTATAAAATTGAGCACACAGCCATTCTATCTCCATAGGAAAACATTGGCAGTACAATGGTCTTACTAAAGAGCTCAGTGACTTTCCACGTGGCACTGTCCTAGGATGCCACATTTCTACACTGCTAAAGCTGCCCCGGTCAACTGTAAGTACTGTTATTTTGAAGTGGAAACATTTAGGAGCAACAACGGCTCAGCCGCAAAGGGGATTGACCACACAAGCACATAGAACGGGACCGCCGAGTGCATAGCCACGCAAAAATGGTCTGTCCTCGGTTGCAACATTCACTACCGAGTTCCAAACTGCCTCTGGAAGCAACGTCAGCACAAGAACTTCAAAAAATGGGTTTCCATGGTCGAGCAGCCGCAAACAAACCTAAGATCACCATGTGCAATGCCAAGCTTCGGCGGAGTGGTGTAAAGCTAGCCTCCATTGGACTGTAGCAGTGGAAAAACATTTACTGGAGTGGTGAATCATGCTTCACCATCTGGCAGTTCGATGTGCCAAAAGGAAAAGCAAAAGTATAAATAGTATAATAGTATATTGATAATACCCATAATTTAGCCACATAGGATCAATAGATACTTAAAAAAATAGCCTAGCTGTGTAGCCCAATAAGAAGGAATAACTTATAGTCCGGAACGCGCAAAATCTGTCAGTGAAAAAACAGCATGCAGACAAACAGGCCTTTCGCAATATTTCAAATACAATCGAAGGAAAACACAGGTTGGAAAGCAAATGGTTCCTGCTGCAAAGAAAAGACTCTATGCTGTAGGCTACCAAAACATATTTGATCACCTTCCAAATAAAACAAGAGAGAGAGAGAAAGATGGGCTTTATCGGCTATCACCAGTGAGTGACCTGCTCATCATTGGGTGAGTCAGTGAAACTGGAAAGCATGTTTATGACTATAATTTCCTCCTCATATTGTAGCCTACAACTTGTGTCTCCCCACTGCTAGGGATAGGCCATTGATGGATTCAAGACAAGGTCGTTTTTATTTAACTTCAATTCTCAGTTTGTCAGTGTCGAAGTATCCTGCCATTTCCATAATTTGTGTGGTTTTAAAAAAGATTCTGCCAAAGTCTCCAGTCATGTAAAATGAAGTGGAATTGTATGAAATGCGTTTATAAAAGGCCACATTTTTCCCGGACCCTAGGATGCTAAAAATGTTCCCCATGTCTGCAACCTCTATAAGTCCCTCAACTCTACTGCTCTATGGCACAACGAAAATTCGATGGTATGCACGCAATGCTCTATTATAAAGGTGATTTTTATACTCATGAGTTCCGGTACCTCAGAGCTCCCCAGATCACCCCCCCCCTTTCCTGCTCACTTTTTGTTCCGGCACCTCCCAATTTACAAATGAAGCACTGGGTGAGTCTATTTTAAAATGTGAAATATCGGCTAATGGGTGTATAAAGAGTTTGCGTGACCACTTCATTTTATAGACAGGATATCAAATAATGGTGTACAATGTTTATTTTAAAAGTAGTTAAATGTCAGATATGTGGTTCTTCATCTGTAAAGGCTCACCTAGAGACAAAGAATATGCTTCATAACTAAGTCAAGAACATTTATTTCCAGTGCTGTTTCGTGTAGTTAATATAATGGTAAAAAAAATTGTCTTAAGGGCTTGCAAGTAAGCATTTCACGGTAAGATCTACACCTGGTGTATTAGGCTCATGTGAAAAATCTAATTTGATTTGATTTGAAATGTGTCCATATCAAATAAAATCAAATGTATTTGTCACGTACACAGATTTGCAGATGTTATCGTTAAGTTTCTAGCTCCAACAGTCAGTAATATAATGTTTCTAGCTTCAAACAGTCAGTAATATTAAGTTTCTAGCTCCAACAGTCAGTAATATTATGTTTCCAACAGTCAGTAAAACTTCCGGCGCCGACAGAGATGGCTGCCTCGCTTCAGGTTCCTAGGAAACTATGCAGTTTTTGTTTTTTTACGTGTTATTTCTTACATTAGTACCCCAGGTCATCTTAGGTTTCATTACATACAGTCGAGAAGAACTACTGAATATAAGATCAACTCACCATCAGTACGACCAAGAATATGATTTTAGCGAAGCGGATCCTGTGTTCTGCCTTTCAACCAGGACAACGGAATGGATCCCAGCCGGCGACCCCAAAAAACAACTCCGTAAAAGAGGGAAACGAGGCGGTCTTCTGGTCAGACTCCGGAGACGGGCACATCGTGCACCACTCCCTAGCATTCTTCTCGCCAATGTCCAGTCTCTTGACAACAAGGATGATGAAATCCGAGCAAGGGTAGCATTCCAGAGGGACATCAGAGACTGTAACGTTCTTTGCTTCACGGAAACATGGCTCACTGGAGAGACGCTATCGGAGGCGGTGCAGCCAGCGGGTTTCTCCACGCATCGCGCCGACAGAAACAAACATCTTTCTGGTAAGAAGAGGGGCGGGGGCGTATGCCTTATGGCTAACGAGACGTGGTGTGATCACAGAAACATACAGGAACTCAAATCCTTCTGTTCACCTGATTTAGAATTCCTCACAATCAAATGTCGACCGCATTATCTACCAAGAGAATTCTCTGCGATTATAATCACAGCCGTATATATTCCCCCCCAAGCAGACACATCGATGGCTCTGAAGAACTTTATTTGACTCTTTGCGAACTGGAATCCATACATCCTGAGGCTGCATTGATTGTAGCTGGGGATTTTAACAAGGCTAATCTGAAAACAAGACTCCTTAAATTGTATCAGCATATCGATTGCGCAAACAGGGCTGGAAAAACCTTGGATCATTGTTATTCTAACTTCCGCAACGCATATAAGGCCCTGCCCCACCCTCCTTTCGGAAAAGCTGACCACGACTCCATTTTGCTGATCCCTGCCTACAGACAGAAACTAAAACAAGAAGCTCCCACGCTGAGGTCTGTCCAACGCTGGTCCAACCAAGCTGATTCCACACTCCAAGACTGCTTCCATCACGTGGACTGGGATATGTTTCGTATGGCGTCAGATAACAACATTGACGAATACGCTGATTCGGTGTGCGAGTTCATTAGAACGTGCGTTGAAGATGTCGTTCCCATAGCAACGATTAAAACATTCCCTAACCAGAAACCGTGGATTGATGGCAGCATTCACGTGAAACTGAAGGCGCGAACCACTGCTTTTAATCAGGACAAGGTGACTGGTAACATGACCGAATACAAACAGTGCAGCTATTCCCTCCGCAAGGCTATCAAACAAGCTAAGCGTCAGTATAGAGACAAAGTAGAATCTCAATTCAACGGCTCAGACACAAGAGGTATGTGGCAGGGTCTACAGCAGGGGTGTCAAACATACGGCCCGCGGGCCGGAACCGGCCCCCAAGGAGGTTCGATCAGGCCCGCAGGATAATTTGAAAGTGGAAAAAATGTATAAAAGACATGGAATTAATATTTTTAATTCGCTGCAATTCATGGATTATCCGCTAAGGGGTGCACTCTTCCCATCAGAGTAGAAGACAAGCCGCATCACTGAGACAGACTGAAAACAGCAGACGGTATCAATGCGCCATCTGCTGCTTGTTACGACGTTGTTAATACCTTGGTCTCTACCTCTCCGCTACACCCTCATTAGCCAAAATGTCGTTATCCAAACGGAGAAAAGTAGATAAGGAGTGTAGAATTTTCAAAGAAAAATGGACCACGTCCTATTTATTTACAGAGATGCACGGAAAACCTTTGTGCTTGGTGTGTTTGCAACAAGTTTCGGTATTGAAGGAATATAATATTCGACGCCACTACAACTCCATAAATTTTCAGTATGTATTGTATGTGTATGTATGTTTCATGTATGAAGTTTACAGATTTACAGGACAGGCGAACACTTTCTTCATTACACATTTAAAATCACTCTCCTTAGTTTGTAAGGTGTACGCAGGGATTACATTTAGATTTTATATGCGTATGTGTAAGTGGTTTAAAAATTCCTTTCTTTAAAAGTCTCATTTAATCTTAAAGTGCATTACTATATTTTTCAGTACCAATTAAAGTTTTGTGCCTTTGTACAATCAGTGGGATCAGTTGCAATGCATATTTGTGAATGATAAAAGTAAATTGCACATTTGTCTAAGGAAATATGAGGTGTTTCATGAAATGTTTTGTAAAAGGATAGTTCATTAAATTTCAATATTTTCCTAATGTTCTTGTGCTTCTTTACACCAAAACAAAGGAAAGACATGATATTTTGGTTATTTATAGCAGAGTATGGTATAATTTTAATGGTCCGGCCCACTTGACATCTCCCTAGGCCGTATGTGGCCCACGATGCGAAATGAGTTTGACACCCCTGGTCTACAGTCAATCACGGACTACAAGAAGAAAACCAGCCCAGTCACGGAACAGGATGTCTTGCTCCCAGGCAGACTAAATAACTTTTTTGCCCGCTTTGAGGACAATACAGTGCCACTGACACAGCCTGCAACAAAAACATGCGGACTCTCCGTCACTGCAGCCGAGGTGAGTAAAACATTTAAACGTGTTAACCCTCGCAAGGCTGCAGGCCCGGCCGCGCCCTCAGCCCCGCCCTCAGAGCATGCGCAGACCAGCTGGTCGGTGTGTTTATGGACATATTCAATCAATCCCTATACCAGTCTGCTGTTCCCACCTACTTCAAGAGGGCTACCATTGTTCCTGTTCCCAAGAAAGCTAAGGTAACTGAGCTAAACGACTACCGCCCCGTAGCACTCACTTCCGTCATCATGAAGTGCTTTGAGAGACTAGTCAAGGACCATATCACCTCCACCCTACCTGACACCCTAGACCCACTCCAATTTGCTTACCGCCCAAATAGGTCCACAGACGATGCAATCTCAACCACACTGCACACTGCCCTAACCCATCTGGACAAGAGGAATACCTATGTGAGAATGCTGTTCATCGACTACAGCTCGGCATTCAACACCATAGTACCCTTCAAGCTCGTCATCAAGCTCGAGACCCTGGGTCTCGACCCCGCCCTGTGCAACTGGGTACTGGACTTCCTGACGGGCCGCCCCCAGGTGGTGAGGGTAGGCAACAACATCTCCACCCGCTGATCCTCAACACTGGGGCCCCACAAGGGTGCGTTCTGAGACATCTCCTGTAGTCCCTGTTCACCCACGACTGCGTGGCCACACACTCCTCCAACTCAATCATCAAGTTTGCAGACGACACAACAGTGGTAGGCTTGATTACCAACAACGACGAGACGGCCTACAGGGGGGAGGTGAGGGCCCTCGGAGTGTGGTGTCAGGAAAATAACCTCACACTCAACGTCAACAAAACTAAGGAGATGATTGTGGACTTCAGGAAACAGCAGAGGGAACACCCCCCTATCCACATCGATGGAACAGTAGTGGAGAGGGTAGTAAGTTTTAAGTTCCTCGGCATACACATCACAGACAAACTGAATTGGTCCACTCATACAGACAGCTTCATGAAGAAGGCACAGCAGCGCCACTTCAAACTCAGGAGGCTGAAGAAATTCGGCTTGTCACCAAAAGCACTCACAAACTTCTACAGATGCACAATCGAGAGCATCCTAGCGGGCTGTATCACCGCCTGGTATGGCAACTGCTCCCCCCACAACCGTAAGGCTCTCCAGAGGGTAGTGAGGACTGCACAACGCATCACCGGGGGCAAACTACCTGCCCTCCAGGACACCTACACCACCCAATGTTACAGGAAGGCCATAAAGATCACCAAGGACAACAACCACCCGAGCCACTGCCTGTTCAGCACATTATCATCCAGAAGGCGAGGTCAGTACAGGTGCATCAAAGCTGGGACCGAGAGACTGAAAAACAGCTTCTATCTCAAGGCCATAAGACTGTTAAACAGCCACCACTAACATTGAGTGACTGCTGCCAACACACTGACTCAACTCCAGCCACTTTAATAATGGGAATTGATGGGAAATGATGTAAAATATATCACTAGCCACTTCAAACAATGCTACCTAATATAATGTTTACATACCCTACATTATTCATCTCATATGTATACGTATATACTGTACTCTATATCATCTACTGCATCCTTATGTAATACATGTATCACTAACCACTTTAACTATGCCACTTTGTTTACATACACATCTCATATGTATATACTGTACTCGATACCATCTACTGTATCTTGCCTATGCTGCTCTGTACCATCACTCATTCATATATCTTTATGTACATATTCTTTATCCCCTTACACTGTGTATAAGACAGTAGTTTTGGAATTGTTAGTTAGATTACTTGTTGGTTATTATTACTGCATTGTCGGAACTAGAAGCACAAGCATTTCGCTACACTCGCATTAACATCTGCAAACCATGTGTATGTGACAAATACAATTTGATTTGATTTGATTTGATTTTAATATTATGTTTCTAACTCCAACAGTCAGTAATATTATGTTTCTAACTCCAACAGTCAGTAATATTATGTTTCTAACTCCAACAGTAAATTATTTTATGTTTCCAGCTACAACATTCAGTAATATTATGTTTCCAACATTCAGTCATATTATGTTTCTAACTCCAACAGTCAGTAATATTATGTGTCAAACTCCAACAGTCAGTAATATTATGTTTCCAACAGTCAGTAATATTATGTTTCCAACTCCAACAGTCAGTAATATTATGTTCCCAACAGTCAGTTATATCATGTTTCCAACTCCAACAGTCAGTAATATTATGTTTCCAACAGTCAGTAATATTATGTTTCCAACTCCAACAGTCAGTAATATTATGTTTCCAACAGTCAGTAATATTATGTTTCCAACAGTCAGTAATATTATGTTTCCAACAGTCAGTAATATTATGTTTCCAACAGTCAGTAATATTATGTTTCCAACTCCAACAGTCAGTAATATTATGATTCCAACTCCAACAGTCAGTAATTTTATGTTTCCAACTCCAACAGTCAGTTATATCATGTTTCCAACTCCAACAGTCAGTAATATTATGTTTCCGACAGTCAGAAATATTATGTTTCCAACAGTCAGAAATATTATGTTTCTGACAGTCAGTAATATTATGTTTCCAACAGTCAGTAATATTATGTTTCCAACAGTCAGTAATATTATGTTTCCAACAGTCAGTAATATTATGTTTCCAACTCCAACAGTCAGTAATATTATGTTTCCAACAGTCAGTAATATTATGTTTCCAACAGTCAGTAATATTATGTTTCCAACAGTCAGTAATATTATGTTTCCAACAGTCAGTAATATTATGTTTCCAACAGTCAGTAATATTATGTTTCCAACAGTCAGTAATATTATGTTTCCAACTCCAACAGTCAGTAATATTATGTTTCCAACAGTCAGTAATATTATGTTTCCAACAGTCAGTAATATTATGTTTCCAACAGTCAGTAATATTATGTTTCCAACAGTCAGTAATATTATGTTTCCAACTCCAACAGTCAGTAATATTATGATTCCAACTCCAACAGTCAGTAATTTTATGTTTCCAACTCCAACAGTCAGTTATATCATGTTTCCAACTCCAACAGTCAGTAATATTATGTTTCCGACAGTCAGAAATATTATGTTTCCAACAGTCAGTAATATTATGTTTCCGACAGTCAGTAATATTATGTTTCCAACTCCAACAGTCAGTAATATTATGATTCCAACTCCAACAGTCAGTAATTTTATGTTTCCAACTCCAACAGTCAGTTATATCATGTTTCCAACTCCAACAGTCAGTAATATTATGTTTCCAACAGTCAGAAATATTATGTTTCCAACAGTCAGTAATATTATGTTTCCAACAGTCAGTAATATTATGTTTCCAACAGTCAGTAATATTATGTTTCCAACAGTCAGTAATATTATGTTTCCAACTCCAACAGTCAGTAATATTATGTTTCCAACAGTCAGTAATATTATGTTTCCAACAGTCAGTAATATTATGTTTCCATGTTTCCAACTTCCAACAGTCAGTAATATTATGTTTCCAACAGTCAGTAATATTATGTTTCCAACTCCAACAGTCAGTAATATTATGTTTCCAACAGTCAGAAATATTATGTTTCCAACAGTCAGTAATATTATGTTTCCAACAGTCAGTAATATTATGTTTCCAACAGTCAGTAATATTCTGTTTCCAACAGTCAGTAATATTATGTTTCCAACAGTCAGTAATATTATGTTTCCAACAGTCAGAAATATTATGTTTCCAACAGTCAGTAATATTATGTTTCCAACAGTCAGTAATATTATGTTTCCAACAGTCAGTAATATTATGTTTCCAACTCCAACAGTCAGTAATATTATGTTTCCAACAGTCAGTAATATTATGTTTCCAACAGTCAGTAATATTATGTTTCTAACTCCAACAGTCAGTAATATTATGTTTCCAACTCCAACAGTCAGTAATATTATGATTCCAACTCCAACAGTCAGTAATATTATGTTTCTAACTCCAACAGTCAGTAATATTATGTTTCCAACTCCAACAGTCAGTAATATTATGTTTCCAACTCCAACAGTCAGTAATATTATGTTTCTAACTCCAACAGTCAGTAATATTATGTTTCCAACTCCAACAGTCAGTAATATTATGTTTCCAACTCCAACAGTCAGCAATATTATGTTTCTAACAGTCAGTAATATTATGTTTCCAACAGTCAGTAATATTATGTTTCCAACAGTCAGTAATATTATGTTTCCAACAGTCAGTAATATTATGTTTCCAACAGTCAGTAATATTATGTTTCCAACATTCAGTAATATTATGTTTCCAACTCCAACAGTCAGTAATATTATGTTTCCAACAGTCAGTAATATTATGTTTTTCCAACAGTCAGTTTCCAATATTATATTTCCAACTCCAACATTCAGTAATATTATGTTTCCAACAGTCAGTAATATTATGTTTATAACTCCAACAGTCAGTAATATTATGTTTCCAACAGTCAGTAATATTCTGTTTCCAACAGTCAGTAATATTATGTTTCCAACAGTCAGTAATATTATGGTTCCAACAGTCAGTAATATTATGTTTCCAACAGTCAGTAATAGCGTTCAACTCCAACATTCAGTAATATTAAGTTTCCAACTTCCAACAGTCAGTAATATTAGTCCAACAGTCAGTAATATTATGTTTCCAACTTCCAACAGTCAGTAATATTATGTTTCCAACTTCCAACAGTCAGTAATATTAATGAAAAAGTCAGTAATATTATGAAATAACAGTCAGTAATATTATGTTTCCAACTCCAACAGTCAGTAATATTATGTTTCCAACTCCAACAGTCAGTAATATTATGTTTCCAACTCCAACAGTCAGCAATATTATGTTTCCAACAGTCAGAAATATTATGTTTCCAACTCCAACAGTCTGTAATATTATGTTTCCAACAGTCAGCTATATCATGTTTCCAACTCCAACAGTCAGTAATATTATGTTTCCGACAGTCAGAAATATTATGTTTCTAACTCCAACAGTCTGTAATATTATGTTTCCAACAGTCAGTAATATTATGTTTCCGACAGTCAGTAAATATTATGTTTCCAACAGTCAGTAAATTATGTTTCAAAACAGTCAGTAATATTATGTTTCCAACAGTCAATATTATGTTTCCAACAGTCAGTAATATTATGTTTCCAACAGTCAGAAATATTATGTTTCCAACTCCAACAGTCAGTAATATTATGTTTCCAACAGTCAGTAATATTATGTTTCCAACTCCAACAGTCAGTAATATTATGTTTCCAACAGTCAGTAATATTATGTTTCCAACTCCAACAGTCAGTAATATTATGTTTCCAACTCCAACAGTCAGTAATATTATGTTTCCAACTCCAACAGTCAGTAATATTATGTTTCCAACTCCAACAGTCAGTAATATTATGTTTCTAACTCCAACAGTCAGTAATATTATGTTTCTAACTCCAACAGTCAGTAATATTATGTTTCCAACTCCAACAGTCAGTCATATTATGTTTCCAACATTCAGTCATATTATGTTTCTAACTCCAACAGTCAGTAATATTATGTTTCCAACTCCAACAGTCAGTAATATTATGTTTCCAACATTCAGTAATATTATGTTTCCGACAGTCAGAAATATTATGTTTCCAACAGTCAGTAATATTATGTTTCCAACTCCAACAGTCAGTAATATTATGTTTCCAACAGTCAGTTATATCATTTTCCAACTTCCAACAGTCAGTAATATTATGTTTCCAACTCCAACAGTCAGTAATATTATGTTTCCAACTCCAACAGTATTATGTTCCCAACAGTCAGTAATATTATGTTTCCAACAGTCAGTAATATTATGTTTCCAACAGTCAGTAATATTATGTTTCCAACAGTCAGTAATATTATGTTTCCAACAGTCAGTAATATTATGTTTCCAACAGTCAGTTATATCATGTTTCCAACTCCAACAGTCAGTAATATTATGTTTCCAACAGTCAGAAATATTATGTTTCCAACTCCAACAGTCAGTAATATTATGTTTCCAACAGTCAGTAATATTATGTTTCCAACTCCAACAGTCAGTAATATTATGTTCCCAACAGTCAGTAATATTCTGTTTTCCAACAGTCAGTAATATTATGTTTCCAACAGTCAGTAATATTATGTTAACTCCAACAGTCAGTAATATTATGTTTCCAACTTCCAACAGTCAGTAATATTATGTTTTTCCAACAGTCAGTAATATTATGTTTCCAACTTCCAACAGTCAGTAATATTATGTTTCCAACAGTCAGTAATATTATGTTTCCAACAGTCAGTAATATTATGTTTCCAACAGTCAGTAATATTATGTTTCCAACTCCAACAGTCAGTAATATTATGTTTCTAACAGTCAGAAATATTATGTTTCCAACTCCAACAGTCAGTAATATTATGTTTCCAACAGTCAGTAATATTATGTTTCCAACTCCAACAGTCAGTAATATTATGTTTCCAACAGTCAGTAATATTCTGTTTCCAACTCCAACAGTCAGTAATATTATGTTTCCAACAGTCAGTAATATTATGTTTCCAACTCCAACAGTCAGTAATATTATGTTTCTAACTCCAACAGTCAGTAATATTATGTTTCCAACTTCCAACAGTCAGTAATATTATGTTTTCCAACAGTCAGTAATATTATGTTTTCCAACAGTCAGTAATATTATGTTTCCAACTCCAACAGTCAGTAATATTATGTTTCCAACAGTCAGTAATATTATGTTTCCAACTCCAACAGTCAGTAATATTATGTTTCCAACAGTCAGTAATATTATGTTTCCAACTCCAACAGTCAGTAATATTATGTTCCCAACAGTCAGTAATATTCTGTTTCCAACTCCAACAGTCAGTAATATTATGTTTCCAACAGTCAGTAATATTATGTTTCCAACTCCAACATTCAGTAATATTATGTTTCTAACTCCAACAGTCAGTAATATTATGTTTCCAACTCCAACAGTCAGTAATATTATGTTTCCAACTCCAACAGTCAGTAATATTATGTTTCTAACTTCCAACAGTCAGTAATATTATGTTTCCAACTCCAACAGTCAGTAATATTATGTTTCCAACAGTCAGTAATATTATGTTTCCAACTCCAACAGTCAGTAATATTATGTTTCCAACTCCAACAGTCAGTAATATTATGTTTCCAACTCCAACAGTCAGTAATATTATGTTTCCAACAGTCAGTAATATTATGTTTCCAACTCCAACAGTCAGTAATATTATGTTTCCAACAGTCAGTAATATTATGTTTCCAACTCCAACAGTCAGTAATATTATGTTTCTCCAACAGTCAGTAATATTATGTTTCTAACTCCAACAGTCAGTAATATTATGTTTCCAACAGTCAGTAATATTATGTTTCCGACAGTCAGAAATATTATGTTTTAACTCCAACAGTCAGTAATATTATGTTTCCAACAGTCAGTAATATTATGTTTCCAACAGTCAGTAATATTATGTTTCCAACAGTCAGTAATATTATGTTTCCAACAGTCAGAAATATTATGTTTCCAACTCCAACAGTCAGTAATATTATGTTTCCAACAGTCAGTAATATTATGTTTCCAACTCCAACAGTCAGTAATATTATGTTTCCAACAGTCAGTAATATTATGTTTCCAACTCCAACAGTCAGTAATATTATGTTTCCAACTCCAACAGTCAGTAATATTATGTTTCAACTCCAACAGTCAGTAATATTATGTTTCAACTCCAACAGTCAGTAATATTATGTTTCTAACTCCAACAGTCAGTAATATTATGTTTCTAACTCCAACAGTCAGTAATATTATGTTTCCAACTCCAACAGTCAGTAATATTATGTTTCCAACATTCAGTAATATTATGTTTCTAACTCCAACAGTCAGTAATATTATGTTTCCAACTCCAACAGTCAGTAATATTATGTTTCCAACATTCAGTAATATTAGTTTCCGACAGTCAGAAATATTATGTTTCCAACAGTCAGTAATATTATGTTTCCAACTCCAACAGTCAGTAATATTATGTTTCCAACAGTCAGTTATATCATGTTTCCAACTTCCAACAGTCAGTAATATTATGTTTCCAACTCCAACAGTCAGTAATATTATGTTTCCAACTCCAACTCCCAACAGTCAGTAATATTATGTTTCCAACAGTCCAACAGTCAGTAATATTATGTTTCCAACAGTCAGTAATATTATGTTTCCAACAGTCAGTAATATTATGTTTCCAACAGTCAGTAATATTATGTTTCCAACTCCAACAGTCAGTAATATTATGTTTCCGACAGTCAGAAATATTATGTTTCCAACTCCAACAGTCAGTAATATTATGTTTCCAACAGTCAGTAATATTATGTTTCCAACTCCAACAGTCAGTAATATTATGTTCCCAACAGTCAGTAATATTCTGTTTCCAACTCCAACAGTCAGTAATATTATGTTTCCAACAGTCGTTTCCAACTCCAACATTCAGTAATATTATGTTTCCAACTTCCAACAGTCAGTAATATTATGTTTCCAACTCCAACAGTCAGTAATATTATGTTTCCAACAGTCAGTAATATTATGTTTCCAACAGTCAGTAATATTATGTTTCCAACAGTCAGTAATATTATGTTTCCAACTCCAACAGTCAGTAATATTATGTTTCCAACAGTCAGAAATATTATGTTTCCAACTCCAACAGTCAGTAATATTATGTTTCCAACAGTCAGTAATATTATGTTTCCAACTCCAACAGTCAGTAATATTATGTTCCCAACAGTCAGTAATATTCTGTTTCCAACTCCAACAGTCAGTAATATTATGTTTCCAACAGTCAGTAATATTACGTTTCCAACTCCAACATTCAGTAATATTATGTTTCCAACTTCCAACAGTCAGTAATATTATGTTTCCAACTTCCAACAGTCAGTAATATTATGTTTCCAACTTCCAACAGTCAGTAATATTATGTTTCCAACTTCCAACAGTCAGTAATATTACGTTTCCAACTCCAACAGTCAGTAATATTATGTTTCCGACAGTCAGAAATATTATGTTTCCAACTCCAACAGTCAGTAATATTATGTTTCCAACAGTCAGTAATATTATGTTTCCAACTCCAACAGTCAGTAATATTATGTTCCCAACAGTCAGTAATATTCTGTTTCCAACTCCAACAGTCAGTAATATTATGTTTCCAACAGTCAGTAATATTACGTTTCCAACTCCAACATTCAGTAATATTATGTTTCCAACTTCCAACAGTCAGTAATATTATGTTTCCAACTTCCAACAGTCAGTAATATTATGTTTCCAACTTCCAACAGTCAGTAATATTATGTTTCCAACTTCCAACAGTCAGTAATATTACGTTTCCAACTCCAACAGTCAGTAATATTATGTTTCCGACAGTCAGAAATATTATGTTTCCAACTCCAACAGTCAGTAATATTATGTTTCCAACAGTCAGTAATATTATGTTTCCAACTCCAACAGTCAGTAATATTATGTTCCCAACAGTCAGTAATATTCTGTTTCCAACTCCAACAGTCAGTAATATTATGTTTCCAACAGTCAGTAATATTACGTTTCCAACTCCAACATTCAGTAATATTATGTTTCCAACTTCCAACAGTCAGTAATATTATGTTTCCAACTTCCAACAGTCAGTAATATTATGTTTCCAACTTCCAACAGTCAGTAATATTATGTTTCCAACTTCCAACAGTCAGTAATATTACGTTTCCAACTCCAACAGTCAGTAATATTATGTTTCCAACAGTCAGTAATATTATGTTTCCAACTCCAACAGTCAGTAATATTATGTTTCCAACTCCAACAGTCAGTAATATTATGTTTCCAACTCCAACAGTCAGCAATATTATGTTTCCAACAGTCAGAAATATTATGTTTCCAACTCCAACAGTCTGTAATATTATGTTTCCAACAGTCAGCTATATCATGTTTCCAACTCCAACAGTCAGTAATATTATGTTTCCGACAGTCAGAAATATTATGTTTCTAACTCCAACAGTCTGTAATATTATGTTTCCAACAGTCAGTAATATTATGTTTCCGACAGTCAGAAATATTATGTTTCCAACAGTCAGTAATATTATGTTTCCGACAGTCAGTAATATTATGTTTCCAACAGTCAGTAATATTATGTTTCCAACAGTCAGTAATATTATGTTTCCAACAGTCAGAAATATTATGTTTCCAACTCCAACAGTCAGTAATATTATGTTTCCAACAGTCAGTAATATTATGTTTCCAACTCCAACAGTCAGTAATATTATGTTTCTAACTCCAACAGTCAGTAATATTATGTTCCCAACAGTCAGTTATATCATGTTTCCAACTCCAACAGTCAGTAATATTATGTTTCCAACTCCAACAGTCAGTAATATTATGTTTCCAACTCCAACAGTCAGTAATATTATGATTCCAACTCCAACAGTCAGTAATATTATGTTTCCAACTCCAACAGTCAGTAATATTATGTTTCCAACAGTCAGTTATATCATGTTTCCAACTCCAACAGTCAGTAATATTATGTTTCCAACAGTCAGTAATATTACGTTTCCAACTCCAACATTCAGTAATATTATGTTTCCAACAGTCAGTAATATTATGTTTCCAACTCCAACAGTCAGTAATATTATGTTTCCAACTCCAACAGTCAGCAATATTATGTTTCCAACAGTCAGTAATATTATGTTTCCAACAGTCAGTAATATTATGTTTCCAACAGCCAGTAATATTATGTTCCCAACAGTCAGTAATATTCTGTTTCCAACTCCATCAGTCAGTAATATTCTGTTTCCAAGAGACAGTAATATTATGTTTCCAACAGTCAGTAATATTACATTTCCAACTCCAACATTCAGTAATATTATGTTTCCAACAGTCAGTAATATTATGGTTCCAACAGTCAGTAATATTATGTTTCCAACAGTCAGTAATATTATGGTTCCAACAGTCAGTAATATTATGTTTCCAACAGTCAGTAATATTATGTTTCCAACTCCAACAGTCAGTAATATTATGTTTCCAACAGTCAGTAATATTATGGTTCCAACAGTCAGTAATATTATGTTTCCAACAGTCAGTAATATTATGGTTCCAACAGTCAGTAATATTATGTTTCCAACAGTCAGTAATATTATGGTTCCAACAGTCAGTAATATTATGGTTCCGACTGTAACAGCGTTCGTCTGTTGAAAGAAGAGAGTCGGACCGAAATGCAGCGTGTTGGTTACTCATGACTTTAATGAAAGAATCGCGGTACATGAAATAACTGAAAGACGAAAACAACAAACGGAACGTGAAACTAATTACAGCCTATCTGGTGAAATACTACACAGAGACAGGTACAATCACCCACGGAATACAAAGCGAAACTCAGGCTACCTAAATACGGTTCCCAATCAGAGACAACGATAAGCACCTGACTTTAATTGAGAATCGCCTCAGGCAGCCAAGCCTAACAACACCCCTAATCAGCCGCGATCCCAAATAATACAAACCCCAATACGAATACAACATTAAACCCATGTCACACCCTGGCCTACCCAAACATATAACAAAAACACAAAATACAATGACCAAGGCGTGACACCGACAGTCAGTAATATTATGGTTCCGACAGTCAGTAATATTATGGTTCCGACAGTCAGTAATATTATGTTTCCGACAGTCAGTAAAATTATGTTTCCGACAGTCAGTAAAGTTATGGTTCCGACAGTCAGTAAAATTATTTTTCCGACTTTCAAGCCTTGGTCATAGTATTTTGTGTTTTCGCTATATATTTGGTCAGGCCAGAGTGTAACATGGGTTTAATGTTGTGTTTCTTATTGGGGCTTTGTAGGCATTTGGGATTGCGGCTAAGTAGGGGTGTAGCATAGGTTTGGCTGCCTGAGGCGGTTCTCAGAGTCAGGTGATTCTCGTTGTTTCTGATTGGGAACCATATTTAGGTAGCCGGTGTTTCACTGTGTATTTCGTGGGTGATTGTTCCTGTCTCTGTGTTAGTGTTCACCAGACAGGCTGTATAGGTTTTCACGTTCCGTTTGTTGTTTTTGTATATATACAGTTATTTCATGTATCGTTGTTTTTTCATTAAAGAACATGAGTAACTACCACGCCGCATTTTGGTCCGACTCTCTTTTGACAAACGAACACCGTTACTCCGACAGTCAGTAATATTATGTTTCTAACTTCAACATTCAGTAATATTATGTTTCCAACTCCAACAGTCAGTAATATTATGTTTCTAACTTCAACATTCAGTAATATTATGTTTCCGACTCCAACAGTCAGTAATATTATGTTTCTAACTCCAACAGTCAGTAATATTATGTTTCCGACTCCAACAGTCAGTAATATTATGTTTCTAACTCCAACAGTCAGTAATATTATGTTTCTAACTTCAGCATTCAGTAATATTATGTTTCCGACAGTCAGTAATATTATGTTTCCAACTCCAACAGTCAGTAATATTATGTTTCTAACTCCAACAGTCAGTAATATTATGTTTCCAACTTCCACAGTCAGTAATATTATGTTTCTAACTCCAACAGTCAGTAATATTATGTTTCTAACTCCAACAGTCAGTAATATTATGTTTCTAACTTCAACATTCAGTAATATTATGTTTCCGACTCCAACAGTCAGTAATATTATGTTTCTAACTTCAACATTCAGTAATATTATGTTTCCGACTCCAACAGTCAGTAATATTATGTTTCCGACTCCAACATTCAGTAATATTATGTTTCCGACTCCAACAGTCAGTAATATTATGTTTCTAACTCCAACAGTCAGTAATATTATGTTTCTAACTCCAACAGTCAGTAATATTATGTTTCTAACTCCAACAGTCAGTAATATTATGTTTCTAACTCCAACATTCAGTAATATTATGTTTCCGACTCCAACATTCAGTAATATTATGTTTCCAACTTCAACATTCAGTAATATTATGTTTCCGACAGTCAGTAATATTATGTTTCCAACTTCCACAGTCAGTAATATTATGTTTCCGACAGTCAGAAATATTATGTTTCCAACAGTCAGTAATATTATGTTTCCAACAGTCAGTAATATTATGTTTCCGACAGTCAGTAATATTATGTTTCCAACTTCAACATTCAGTAATATTATGTTTCCGACAGTCAGTAATATTATGTTTCCAACTTCCACAGTCAGTAATATTATGTTTCCGACAGTCAGTAATATTATGTTTCCAACAGTCAGTAATATTATGTTTCCAACAGTCAGTAATATTATGTTTCCGACAGTCAGTAATATTATGTTTCCAACAGTCAGTAATATTATGTTTCCAACAGTCAGTAATATTATGTTTCCAACAGTCAGTAATATTATGTTTCCAACTCCAACAGTCAGTAATATTATGTTTCTAACTCCAACAGTCAGTAATATTATGTTCCCAACAGTCAGTTATATCATGTTTCCAACTCCAACAGTCAGTAATATTATGTTTCCAACTCCAACAGTCAGTAATATTATGTTTCCAACTCCAACAGTCAGTAATATTATGATTCCAACTCCAACAGTCAGTAATATTATGTTTCCAACTCCAACAGTCAGTAATATTATGTTTCCAACAGTCAGTTATATCATGTTTCCAACTCCAACAGTCAGTAATATTATGTGTCAAACTCCAACAGTCAGTCATATTATGTTTCCAACAGTCAGAAATATTATGTTTCCGACTCCAACAGTCAGTAATATTATGTTTCCAACTCCAACAGTAAATTATTTTATGTTTCCAGCTACAACATTCAGTAATATTATGTTTCCAACATTCAGTCATATTATGTTTCTAACTCCAACAGTCAGTAATATTATGTGTCAAACTCCAACAGTCAGTCATATTATGTTTCCAACAGTCAGAAATATTATGTTTCCGACTCCAACAGTCAGTAATATTATGTTTCCAACTCCAACAGTAAATTATTTTATGTTTCCAGCTACAACATTCAGTAATATTATGTTTCCAACATTCAGTCATATTATGTTTCTAACTCCAACAGTCAGTAATATTATGTTTCCAACTTCCAACAGTCAGTAATATTATGTTTCCAACTCCAACAGTCAGTAATATTATGTTTCCAACTCCAACAGTCAGTAATATTATGTTCCCAACAGTCAGTTATATCATGTTTCCAACTCCAACAGTCAGTAATATTATGTTTCCAACAGTCAGTAATATTATGTTTCCAACAGTCAGTAATATTATGTTTCCAACAGTCAGTAATATTATGTTTCCAACAGTCAGTAATATTATGTTTCCGACAGTCAGAAATATTATGTTTCCAACTCCAACAGTCAGTAGTATTATGTTTCCAACTCCAACAGTCAGTAATATTACGTTTCCAACTCCAACAGTCAGTAATATTATGTTTCCAACAGTCAGTAATATTATGATTCTAACTCCAACAGTCAGAAATATTATGTTTCCGACAGTCAGAAATATTATGTTTCCAACTCCAACAGTCAGTAATATTATGATTCTAACTCCAACAGTCAGTAATATTATGTTTCCAACAGTCAGTAATATTATGTTTCCGACAGTCAGAAATATTATGTTTCCAACTCCAACAGTCAGTAATATTATGTTTCCAACTCCAACAGTCAGTAATATTATGTTTCCAACTCCAACAGTCAGTAATATTATGTTTCCAACTCCAACAGTCAGTAATATTATGTTTCTAACTCCAACAGTCAGTAATATTATGTTTCTAACTCCAACAGTCAGTAATATTATGTTTCCAACTCCAACAGTCAGTCATATTATGTTTCCAACATTCAGTCATATTATGTTTCTAACTCCAACAGTCAGTAATATTATGTTTCCAACTCCAACAGTCAGTAATATTATGTTTCCAACAGTCAGTAATATTATGTTTCCGACAGTCAGAAATATTATGTTTCCAACAGTCAGTAATATTATGTTTCCAACTCCAACAGTCAGTAATATTATGTTTCCAACAGTCAGTTATATCATGTTTCCAACTTCCAACAGTCAGTAATATTATGTTTCCAACTCCAACAGTCAGTAATATTATGTTTCCAACTCCAACAGTATTATGTTCCCAACAGTCAGTAATATTATGTTTCCAACAGTCAGTAATATTATGTTTCCAACAGTCAGTAATATTATGTTTCCAACAGTCAGTAATATTATGTTTCCAACAGTCAGTAATATTATGTTTCCAACAGTCAGTTATATCATGTTTCCAACTCCAACAGTCAGTAATATTATGTTTCCGACAGTCAGAAATATTATGTTTCCAACTCCAACAGTCAGTAATATTATGTTTCCAACAGTCAGTAATATTATGTTTCCAACTCCAACAGTCAGTAATATTATGTTCCCAACAGTCAGTAATATTCTGTTTCCAACTCCAACAGTCAGTAATATTATGTTTCCAACAGTCAGTAATATTACGTTTCCAACTCCAACATTCAGTAATATTATGTTTCCAACTTCCAACAGTCAGTAATATTATGTTTCCAACTTCCAACAGTCAGTAATATTATGTTTCCAACTTCCAACAGTCAGTAATATTATGTTTCCAACAGTCAGTAATATTATGTTTCCAACAGTCAGTAATATTATGTTTCCAACAGTCAGTTATATCATGTTTCCAACTCCAACAGTCAGTAATATTATGTTTCCGACAGTCAGAAATATTATGTTTCCAACTCCAACAGTCAGTAATATTATGTTTCCAACAGTCAGTAATATTATGTTTCCAACTCCAACAGTCAGTAATATTATGTTCCCAACAGTCAGTAATATTCTGTTTCCAACTCCAACAGTCAGTAATATTATGTTTCCAACAGTCAGTAATATTACGTTTCCAACTCCAACATTCAGTAATATTATGTTTCCAACTTCCAACAGTCAGTAATATTATGTTTCCAACTTCCAACAGTCAGTAATATTATGTTTCCAACTTCCAACAGTCAGTAATATTATGTTTCCAACTTCCAACAGTCAGTAATATTACGTTTCCAACTCCAACAGTCAGTAATATTATGTTTCCGACAGTCAGAAATATTATGTTTCCAACTCCAACAGTCAGTAATATTATGTTTCCAACAGTCAGTAATATTATGTTTCCAACTCCAACAGTCAGTAATATTATGTTCCCAACAGTCAGTAATATTCTGTTTCCAACTCCAACAGTCAGTAATATTATGTTTCCAACAGTCAGTAATATTACGTTTCCAACTCCAACATTCAGTAATATTATGTTTCCAACTTCCAACAGTCAGTAATATTATGTTTCCAACTTCCAACAGTCAGTAATATTATGTTTCCAACTTCCAACAGTCAGTAATATTATGTTTCCAACTTCCAACAGTCAGTAATATTACGTTTCCAACTCCAACAGTCAGTAATATTATGTTTCCAACAGTCAGTAATATTATGTTTCCAACTCCAACAGTCAGTAATATTATGTTTCCAACTCCAACATTCAGTAATATTATGTTTCCAACTTCCAACAGTCAGTAATATTATGTTTCCAACTTCCAACAGTCAGTAATATTATGTTTCCAACTTCCAACAGTCAGTAATATTATGTTTCCAACTTCCAACAGTCAGTAATATTACGTTTCCAACTCCAACAGTCAGTAATATTATGTTTCCGACAGTCAGAAATATTATGTTTCCAACTCCAACAGTCAGTAATATTATGTTTCCAACAGTCAGTAATATTATGTTTCCAACTCCAACAGTCAGTAATATTATGTTCCCAACAGTCAGTAATATTCTGTTTCCAACTCCAACAGTCAGTAATATTATGTTTCCAACAGTCAGTAATATTACGTTTCCAACTCCAACATTCAGTAATATTATGTTTCCAACTTCCAACAGTCAGTAATATTATGTTTCCAACTTCCAACAGTCAGTAATATTATGTTTCCAACTTCCAACAGTCAGTAATATTATGTTTCCAACTTCCAACAGTCAGTAATATTACGTTTCCAACTCCAACAGTCAGTAATATTATGTTTCCAACAGTCAGTAATATTATGTTTCCAACTCCAACAGTCAGTAATATTATGTTTCCAACTCCAACAGTCAGTAATATTATGTTTCCAACTCCAACAGTCAGCAATATTATGTTTCCAACAGTCAGAAATATTATGTTTCCAACTCCAACAGTCTGTAATATTATGTTTCCAACAGTCAGTTATATCATGTTTCCAACTCCAACAGTCAGTAATATTATGTTTCCGACAGTCAGAAATATTATGTTTCTAACTCCAACAGTCTGTAATATTATGTTTCCAACAGTCAGTAATATTATGTTTCCGACAGTCAGAAATATTATGTTTCCAACAGTCAGTAATATTATGTTTCCGACAGTCAGTAATATTATGTTTCCAACAGTCAGTAATATTATGTTTCCAACAGTCAGTAATATTATGTTTCCAACAGTCAGAAATATTATGTTTCCAACTCCAACAGTCAGTAATATTATGTTTCCAACAGTCAGTAATATTATGTTTCCAACTCCAACAGTCAGTAATATTATGTTTCTAACTCCAACAGTCAGTAATATTATGTTCCCAACAGTCAGTTATATCATGTTTCCAACTCCAACAGTCAGTAATATTATGTTTCCAACTCCAACAGTCAGTAATATTATGTTTCCAACTCCAACAGTCAGTAATATTATGATTCCAACTCCAACAGTCAGTAATATTATGTTTCCAACTCCAACAGTCAGTAATATTATGTTTCCAACAGTCAGTTATATCATGTTTCCAACTCCAACAGTCAGTAATATTATGTTTCCAACAGTCAGTAATATTACGTTTCCAACTCCAACATTCAGTAATATTATGTTTCCAACAGTCAGTAATATTATGTTTCCAACTCCAACAGTCAGTAATATTATGTTTCCAACTCCAACAGTCAGCAATATTATGTTTCCAACAGTCAGTAATATTATGTTTCCAACAGTCAGTAATATTATGTTTCCAACAGTCAGTAATATTATGTTTCCAACAGCCAGTAATATTATGTTCCCAACAGTCAGTAATATTCTGTTTCCAACTCCATCAGTCAGTAATATTCTGTTTCCAAGAGACAGTAATATTATGTTTCCAACAGTCAGTAATATTACATTTCCAACTCCAACATTCAGTAATATTATGTTTCCAACAGTCAGTAATATTATGTTTCCAACAGTCAGTAATATTATGGTTCCAACAGTCAGTAATATTATGTTTCCAACAGTCAGTAATATTATGGTTCCAACAGTCAGTAATATTATGTTTCCAACAGTCAGTAATATTATGTTTCCAACTCCAACAGTCAGTAATATTATGTTTCCAACAGTCAGTAATATTATGGTTCCAACAGTCAGTAATATTATGTTTCCAACAGTCAGTAATATTATGGTTCCAACAGTCAGTAATATTATGTTTCCAACAGTCAGTAATATTATGGTTCCAACAGTCAGTAATATTATGGTTCCGACTGTAACAGCGTTCGTCTGTTGAAAGAAGAGAGTCGGACCGAAATGCAGCGTGTTGGTTACTCATGACTTTAATGAAAGAATCGCGGTACATGAAATAACTGAAAGACGAAAACAACAAACGGAACGTGAAACTAATTACAGCCTATCTGGTGAAATACTACACAGAGACAGGTACAATCACCCACGGAATACAAAAGCGAAACTCAGGCTACCTAAATACGGTTCCCAATCAGAGACAACGATAAGCACCTGACTTTAATTGAGAATCGCCTCAGGCAGCCAAGCCTAACAACACCCCTAATCAGCCGCGATCCCAAATAATACAAACCCCAATACGAATACAACATTAAACCCATGTCACACCCTGGCCTACCCAAACATATAACAAAAACACAAAATACAATGACCAAGGTGTGACACCGACAGTCAGTAATATTATGGTTCCGACAGTCAGTAATATTATGGTTCCGACAGTCAGTAATATTATGTTTCCGACAGTCAGTAAAATTATGTTTCCGACAGTCAGTAAAGTTATGGTTCCGACAGTCAGTAAAATTATGTTTCCGACTTTCAAGCCTTGGTCATAGTATTTTGTGTTTTCGCTATATATTTGGTCAGGCCAGAGTGTAACATGGGTTTAATGTTGTGTTTCTTATTGGGGCTTTGTAGGCATTTGGGATTGCGGCTGAGTAGGGGTGTAGCATAGGTTTGGCTGCCTGAGGCGGTTCTCAGAGTCAGGTGATTCTCGTTGTTTCTGATTGGGAACCATATTTAGGTAGCCGGTGTTTCACTGTGTATTTCGTGGGTGATTGTTCCTGTCTCTGTGTTAGTGTTCACCAGACAGGCTGTATAGGTTTTCACGTTCCGTTTGTTGTTTTTGTATATATACAGTTATTTCATGTATCGTTGTTTTTTCATTAAAGAACATGAGTAACTACCACGCCGCATTTTGGTCCGACTCTCTTTTGACAAACGAACGCCGTTACTCCGACAGTCAGTAATATTATGTTTCTAACTTCAACATTCAGTAATATTATGTTTCCAACTCCAACAGTCAGTAATATTATGTTTCTAACTTCAACATTCAGTAATATTATGTTTCCGACTCCAACAGTCAGTAATATTATGTTTCTAACTCCAACAGTCAGTAATATTATGTTTCCGACTCCAACAGTCAGTAATATTATGTTTCTAACTCCAACAGTCAGTAATATTATGTTTCTAACTTCAGCATTCAGTAATATTATGTTTCCGACAGTCAGTAATATTATGTTTCCAACTCCAACAGTCAGTAATATTATGTTTCTAACTCCAACAGTCAGTAATATTATGTTTCCAACTTCCACAGTCAGTAATATTATGTTTCCGACTCCAACATTCAGTAATATTATGTTTCCGACTCCAACAGTCAGTAATATTATGTTTCTAACTCCAACAGTCAGTAATATTATGTTTCCGACTCCAACAGTCAGTAATATTATGTTTCTAACTCCAACAGTCAGTAATATTATGTTTCTAACTCCAACAGTCAGTAATATTATGTTTCTAACTCCAACAGTCAGTAATATTATGTTTCTAACTCCAACAGTCAGTTATATTATGTTTCTAACTCCAACAGTCAGTAATATTATGTTTCTAACTCCAACAGTCAGTAATATTATGTTTCCAACTTCCAACAGTCAGTAATATTACGTTTCCAACTCCAACAGTCAGTAATATTATGTTTCCAACAGTCAGTAATATTATGTTTCCAACTCCAACAGTCAGTAATATTATGTTTCCAACTCCAACATTCAGTAATATTATGTTTCCAACTTCCAACAGTCAGTAATATTATGTTTCCAACTTCCAACAGTCAGTAATATTATGTTTCCAACTTCCAACAGTCAGTAATATTATGTTTCCAACTTCCAACAGTCAGTAATATTACGTTTCCAACTCCAACAGTCAGTAATATTATGTTTCCGACAGTCAGAAATATTATGTTTCCAACTCCAACAGTCAGTAATATTATGTTTCCAACAGTCAGTAATATTATGTTTCCAACTCCAACAGTCAGTAATATTATGTTCCCAACAGTCAGTAATATTCTGTTTCCAACTCCAACAGTCAGTAATATTATGTTTCCAACAGTCAGTAATATTACGTTTCCAACTCCAACATTCAGTAATATTATGTTTCCAACTTCCAACAGTCAGTAATATTATGTTTCCAACTTCCAACAGTCAGTAATATTATGTTTCCAACTTCCAACAGTCAGTAATATTATGTTTCCAACTTCCAACAGTCAGTAATATTACGTTTCCAACTCCAACAGTCAGTAATATTATGTTTCCAACAGTCAGTAATATTATGTTTCCAACTCCAACAGTCAGTAATATTATGTTTCCAACTCCAACAGTCAGTAATATTATGTTTCCAACTCCAACAGTCAGCAATATTATGTTTCCAACAGTCAGAAATATTATGTTTCCAACTCCAACAGTCTGTAATATTATGTTTCCAACAGTCAGTTATATCATGTTTCCAACTCCAACAGTCAGTAATATTATGTTTCCGACAGTCAGAAATATTATGTTTCTAACTCCAACAGTCTGTAATATTATGTTTCCAACAGTCAGTAATATTATGTTTCCGACAGTCAGAAATATTATGTTTCCAACAGTCAGTAATATTATGTTTCCGACAGTCAGTAATATTATGTTTCCAACAGTCAGTAATATTATGTTTCCAACAGTCAGTAATATTATGTTTCCAACAGTCAGAAATATTATGTTTCCAACTCCAACAGTCAGTAATATTATGTTTCCAACAGTCAGTAATATTATGTTTCCAACTCCAACAGTCAGTAATATTATGTTTCTAACTCCAACAGTCAGTAATATTATGTTCCCAACAGTCAGTTATATCATGTTTCCAACTCCAACAGTCAGTAATATTATGTTTCCAACTCCAACAGTCAGTAATATTATGTTTCCAACTCCAACAGTCAGTAATATTATGATTCCAACTCCAACAGTCAGTAATATTATGTTTCCAACTCCAACAGTCAGTAATATTATGTTTCCAACAGTCAGTTATATCATGTTTCCAACTCCAACAGTCAGTAATATTATGTTTCCAACAGTCAGTAATATTACGTTTCCAACTCCAACATTCAGTAATATTATGTTTCCAACAGTCAGTAATATTATGTTTCCAACTCCAACAGTCAGTAATATTATGTTTCCAACTCCAACAGTCAGCAATATTATGTTTCCAACAGTCAGTAATATTATGTTTCCAACAGTCAGTAATATTATGTTTCCAACAGTCAGTAATATTATGTTTCCAACAGCCAGTAATATTATGTTCCCAACAGTCAGTAATATTCTGTTTCCAACTCCATCAGTCAGTAATATTCTGTTTCCAAGAGACAGTAATATTATGTTTCCAACAGTCAGTAATATTACATTTCCAACTCCAACATTCAGTAATATTATGTTTCCAACAGTCAGTAATATTATGTTTCCAACAGTCAGTAATATTATGGTTCCAACAGTCAGTAATATTATGTTTCCAACAGTCAGTAATATTATGGTTCCAACAGTCAGTAATATTATGTTTCCAACAGTCAGTAATATTATGTTTCCAACTCCAACAGTCAGTAATATTATGTTTCCAACAGTCAGTAATATTATGGTTCCAACAGTCAGTAATATTATGTTTCCAACAGTCAGTAATATTATGGTTCCAACAGTCAGTAATATTATGTTTCCAACAGTCAGTAATATTATGGTTCCAACAGTCAGTAATATTATGGTTCCGACTGTAACAGCGTTCGTCTGTTGAAAGAAGAGAGTCGGACCGAAATGCAGCGTGTTGGTTACTCATGACTTTAATGAAAGAATCGCGGTACATGAAATAACTGAAAGACGAAAACAACAAACGGAACGTGAAACTAATTACAGCCTATCTGGTGAAATACTACACAGAGACAGGTACAATCACCCACGGAATACAAAGCGAAACTCAGGCTACCTAAATACGGTTCCCAATCAGAGACAACGATAAGCACCTGACTTTAATTGAGAATCGCCTCAGGCAGCCAAGCCTAACAACACCCCTAATCAGCCGCGATCCCAAATAATACAAACCCCAATACGAATACAACATTAAACCCATGTCACACCCTGGCCTACCCAAACATATAACAAAAACACAAAATACAATGACCAAGGCGTGACACCGACAGTCAGTAATATTATGGTTCCGACAGTCAGTAATATTATGGTTCCGACAGTCAGTAATATTATGTTTCCGACAGTCAGTAAAATTATGTTTCCGACAGTCAGTAAAGTTATGGTTCCGACAGTCAGTAAAATTATGTTTCCGACTTTCAAGCCTTGGTCATAGTATTTTGTGTTTTCGCTATATATTTGGTCAGGCCAGAGTGTAACATGGGTTTAATGTTGTGTTTCTTATTGGGGCTTTGTAGGCATTTGGGATTGCGGCTAAGTAGGGGTGTAGCATAGGTTTGGCTGCCTGAGGCGGTTCTCAGAGTCAGGTGATTCTCGTTGTTTCTGATTGGGAACCATATTTAGGTAGCCGGTGTTTCACTGTGTATTTCGTGGGTGATTGTTCCTGTCTCTGTGTTAGTGTTCACCAGACAGGCTGTATAGGTTTTCACGTTCCGTTTGTTGTTTTTGTATATATACAGTTATTTCATGTATCGTTGTTTTTTCATTAAAGAACATGAGTAACTACCACGCCGCATTTTGGTCCGACTCTCTTTTGACAAACGAACGCCGTTACTCCGACAGTCAGTAATATTATGTTTCTAACTTCAACATTCAGTAATATTATGTTTCCGACTCCAACAGTCAGTAATATTATGTTTCTAACTCCAACAGTCAGTAATATTATGTTTCCGACTCCAACAGTCAGTAATATTATGTTTCTAACTCCAACAGTCAGTAATATTATGTTTCTAACTTCAGCATTCAGTAATATTATGTTTCCGACAGTCAGTAATATTATGTTTCCAACTCCAACAGTCAGTAATATTATGTTTCTAACTCCAACAGTCAGTAATATTATGTTTCCAACTTCCACAGTCAGTAATATTATGTTTCTAACTCCAACAGTCAGTAATATTATGTTTCTAACTCCAACAGTCAGTAATATTATGTTTCTAACTTCAACATTCAGTAATATTATGTTTCCGACTCCAACAGTCAGTAATATTATGTTTCTAACTTCAACATTCAGTAATATTATGTTTCCGACTCCAACAGTCAGTAATATTATGTTTCCGACTCCAACATTCAGTAATATTATGTTTCCGACTCCAACAGTCAGTAATATTATGTTTCTAACTCCAACAGTCAGTAATATTATGTTTCTAACTCCAACAGTCAGTAATATTATGTTTCTAACTCCAACAGTCAGTAATATTATGTTTCTAACTCCAACAGTCAGTAATATTATGTTTCTAACTCCAACAGTCAGTAATATTATGTTTCTAACTCCAACATTCAGTAATATTATGTTTCCGACTCCAACATTCAGTAATATTATGTTTCCAACTTCAACATTCAGTAATATTATGTTTCCGACAGTCAGTAATATTATGTTTCCAACTTCCACAGTCAGTAATATTATGTTTCCGACAGTCAGAAATATTATGTTTCCAACAGTCAGTAATATTATGTTTCCAACAGTCAGTAATATTATGTTTCCGACAGTCAGTAATATTATGTTTCCAACTTCAACATTCAGTAATATTATGTTTCCGACAGTCAGTAATATTATGTTTCCAACTTCCACAGTCAGTAATATTATGTTTCCGACAGTCAGTAATATTATGTTTCCAACAGTCAGTAATATTATGTTTCCAACAGTCAGTAATATTATGTTTCCGACAGTCAGTAATATTATGTTTCCAACAGTCAGTAATATTATGTTTCCAACAGTCAGTAATATTATGTTTCCAACAGTCAGTAATATTATGTTTCCAACTCCAACAGTCAGTAATATTATGTTTCTAACTCCAACAGTCAGTAATATTATGTTCCCAACAGTCAGTTATATCATGTTTCCAACTCCAACAGTCAGTAATATTATGTTTCCAACTCCAACAGTCAGTAATATTATGTTTCCAACTCCAACAGTCAGTAATATTATGATTCCAACTCCAACAGTCAGTAATATTATGTTTCCAACTCCAACAGTCAGTAATATTATGTTTCCAACAGTCAGTTATATCATGTTTCCAACTCCAACAGTCAGTAATATTATGTGTCAAACTCCAACAGTCAGTCATATTATGTTTCCAACAGTCAGAAATATTATGTTTCCGACTCCAACAGTCAGTAATATTATGTTTCCAACTCCAACAGTAAATTATTTTATGTTTCCAGCTACAACATTCAGTAATATTATGTTTCCAACATTCAGTCATATTATGTTTCTAACTCCAACAGTCAGTAATATTATGTGTCAAACTCCAACAGTCAGTCATATTATGTTTCCAACAGTCAGAAATATTATGTTTCCGACTCCAACAGTCAGTAATATTATGTTTCCAACTCCAACAGTAAATTATTTTATGTTTCCAGCTACAACATTCAGTAATATTATGTTTCCAACATTCAGTCATATTATGTTTCTAACTCCAACAGTCAGTAATATTATGTGTCAAACTCCAACAGTCAGTAATATTATGTTTCCAACTTCCAACAGTCAGTAATATTATGTTTCCAACTCCAACAGTCAGTAATATTATGTTTCCAACTCCAACAGTCAGTAATATTATGTTCCCAACAGTCAGTTATATCATGTTTCCAACTCCAACAGTCAGTAATATTATGTTTCCAACAGTCAGTAATATTATGTTTCCAACAGTCAGTAATATTATGTTTCCAACAGTCAGTAATATTATGTTTCCAACAGTCAGTAATATTATGTTTCCGACAGTCAGAAATATTATGTTTCCAACTCCAACAGTCAGTAGTATTATGTTTCCAACTCCAACAGTCAGTAATATTACGTTTCCAACTCCAACAGTCAGTAATATTATGTTTCCAACAGTCAGTAATATTATGATTCTAACTCCAACAGTCAGAAATATTATGTTTCCGACAGTCAGAAATATTATGTTTCCAACTCCAACAGTCAGTAATATTATGATTCTAACTCCAACAGTCAGTAATATTATGTTTCCAACAGTCAGTAATATTATGTTTCCGACAGTCAGAAATATTATGTTTCCAACTCCAACAGTCAGTAATATTATGTTTCCAACTCCAACAGTCAGTAATATTATGTTTCCAACTCCAACAGTCAGTAATATTATGTTTCCAACTCCAACAGTCAGTAATATTATGTTTCTAACTCCAACAGTCAGTAATATTATGTTTCTAACTCCAACAGTCAGTAATATTATGTTTCTAACTCCAACATTCAGTAATATTATGTTTCCGACTCCAACATTCAGTAATATTATGTTTCCAACTTCAACATTCAGTAATATTATGTTTCCGACAGTCAGTAATATTATGTTTCCAACTTCCACAGTCAGTAATATTATGTTTCCGACAGTCAGAAATATTATGTTTCCAACAGTCAGTAATATTATGTTTCCAACAGTCAGTAATATTATGTTTCCGACAGTCAGTAATATTATGTTTCCAACTTCAACATTCAGTAATATTATGTTTCCGACAGTCAGTAATATTATGTTTCCAACTTCCACAGTCAGTAATATTATGTTTCCGACAGTCAGTAATATTATGTTTCCAACAGTCAGTAATATTATGTTTCCGACAGTCAGTAATATTATGTTTCCAACTTCCACAGTCAGTAATATTATGTTTCCGACAGTCAGTAATATTATGTTTCCAACAGTCAGTAATATTATGTTTCCGACAGTCAGTAATATTATGTTTCCAACAGTCAGTAATATTATGTTTCCAACAGTCAGTAATATTATGTTTCCAACAGTCAGTAATATTATGTTTCCAACTCCAACAGTCAGTAATATTATGTTTCTAACTCCAACAGTCAGTAATATTATGTTCCCAACAGTCAGTTATATCATGTTTCCAACTCCAACAGTCAGTAATATTATGTTTCCAACTCCAACAGTCAGTAATATTATGTTTCCAACTCCAACAGTCAGTAATATTATGATTCCAACTCCAACAGTCAGTAATATTATGTTTCCAACTCCAACAGTCAGTAATATTATGTTTCCAACAGTCAGTTATATCATGTTTCCAACTCCAACAGTCAGTAATATTATGTGTCAAACTCCAACAGTCAGTCATATTATGTTTCCAACAGTCAGAAATATTATGTTTCCGACTCCAACAGTCAGTAATATTATGTTTCCAACTCCAACAGTAAATTATTTTATGTTTCCAGCTACAACATTCAGTAATATTATGTTTCCAACATTCAGTCATATTATGTTTCTAACTCCAACAGTCAGTAATATTATGTGTCAAACTCCAACAGTCAGTCATATTATGTTTCCAACAGTCAGAAATATTATGTTTCCGACTCCAACAGTCAGTAATATTATGTTTCCAACTCCAACAGTAAATTATTTTATGTTTCCAGCTACAACATTCAGTAATATTATGTTTCCAACATTCAGTCATATTATGTTTCTAACTCCAACAGTCAGTAATATTATGTGTCAAACTCCAACAGTCAGTAATATTATGTTTCCAACTTCCAACAGTCAGTAATATTATGTTTCCAACTCCAACAGTCAGTAATATTATGTTTCCAACTCCAACAGTCAGTAATATTATGTTCCCAACAGTCAGTTATATCATGTTTCCAACTCCAACAGTCAGTAATATTATGTTTCCAACAGTCAGTAATATTATGTTTCCAACAGTCAGTAATATTATGTTTCCAACAGTCAGTAATATTATGTTTCCAACAGTCAGTAATATTATGTTTCCGACAGTCAGAAATATTATGTTTCCAACTCCAACAGTCAGTAGTATTATGTTTCCAACTCCAACAGTCAGTAATATTACGTTTCCAACTCCAACAGTCAGTAATATTATGTTTCCAACAGTCAGTAATATTATGATTCTAACTCCAACAGTCAGAAATATTATGTTTCCGACAGTCAGAAATATTATGTTTCCAACTCCAACAGTCAGTAATATTATGATTCTAACTCCAACAGTCAGTAATATTATGTTTCCAACAGTCAGTAATATTATGTTTCCGACAGTCAGAAATATTATGTTTCCAACTCCAACAGTCAGTAATATTATGTTTCCAACTCCAACAGTCAGTAATATTATGTTTCCAACTCCAACAGTCAGTAATATTATGTTTCCAACTCCAACAGTCAGTAATATTATGTTTCTAACTCCAACAGTCAGTAATATTATGTTTCTAACTCCAACAGTCAGTAATATTATGTTTCCAACTCCAACAGTCAGTCATATTATGTTTCCAACATTCAGTCATATTATGTTTCTAACTCCAACAGTCAGTAATATTATGTTTCCAACTCCAACAGTCAGTAATATTATGTTTCCAACAGTCAGTAATATTATGTTTCCGACAGTCAGAAATATTATGTTTCCAACAGTCAGTAATATTATGTTTCCAACTCCAACAGTCAGTAATATTATGTTTCCAACAGTCAGTTATATCATGTTTCCAACTTCCAACAGTCAGTAATATTATGTTTCCAACTCCAACAGTCAGTAATATTATGTTTCCAACTCCAACAGTATTATGTTCCCAACAGTCAGTAATATTATGTTTCCAACAGTCAGTAATATTATGTTTCCAACAGTCAGTAATATTATGTTTCCAACAGTCAGTAATATTATGTTTCCAACAGTCAGTAATATTATGTTTCCAACAGTCAGTTATATCATGTTTCAACTCCAACAGTCAGTAATATTATGTTTCCGACAGTCAGAAATATTATGTTTCCAACTCCAACAGTCAGTAATATTATGTTTCCAACAGTCAGTAATATTATGTTTCCAACTCCAACAGTCAGTAATATTATGTTCCCAACAGTCAGTAATATTCTGTTTCCAACTCCAACAGTCAGTAATATTATGTTTCCAACAGTCAGTAATATTACGTTTCCAACTCCAACATTCAGTAATATTATGTTTCCAACTTCCAACAGTCAGTAATATTATGTTTCCAACTTCCAACAGTCAGTAATATTATGTTTCCAACTTCCAACAGTCAGTAATATTATGTTTCCAACAGTCAGTAATATTATGTTTCCAACAGTCAGTAATATTATGTTTCCAACAGTCAGTTATATCATGTTTCCAACTCCAACAGTCAGTAATGTTATGTTTCCGACAGTCAGAAATATTATGTTTCCAACTCCAACAGTCAGTAATATTATGTTTCCAACAGTCAGTAATATTATGTTTCCAACTCCAACAGTCAGTAATATTATGTTCCCAACAGTCAGTAATATTCTGTTTCCAACTCCAACAGTCAGTAATATTATGTTTCCAACAGTCAGTAATATTACGTTTCCAACTCCAACATTCAGTAATATTATGTTTCCAACTTCCAACAGTCAGTAATATTATGTTTCCAACTTCCAACAGTCAGTAATATTATGTTTCCAACTTCCAACAGTCAGTAATATTATGTTTCCAACTTCCAACAGTCAGTAATATTACGTTTCCAACTCCAACAGTCAGTAATATTATGTTTCCGACAGTCAGAAATATTATGTTTCCAACTCCAACAGTCAGTAATATTATGTTTCCAACAGTCAGTAATATTATGTTTCCAACTCCAACAGTCAGTAATATTATGTTCCCAACAGTCAGTAATATTCTGTTTCCAACTCCAACAGTCAGTAATATTATGTTTCCAACAGTCAGTAATATTACGTTTCCAACTCCAACATTCAGTAATATTATGTTTCCAACTTCCAACAGTCAGTAATATTATGTTTCCAACTTCCAACAGTCAGTAATATTATGTTTCCAACTTCCAACAGTCAGTAATATTATGTTTCCAACTTCCAACAGTCAGTAATATTACGTTTCCAACTCCAACAGTCAGTAATATTATGTTTCCAACAGTCAGTAATATTATGTTTCCAACTCCAACAGTCAGTAATATTATGTTTCCAACTCCAACAGTCAGTAATATTATGTTTCCAACTCCAACAGTCAGCAATATTATGTTTCCAACAGTCAGAAATATTATGTTTCCAACTCCAACAGTCTGTAATATTATGTTTCCAACAGTCAGTTATATCATGTTTCCAACTCCAACAGTCAGTAATATTATGTTTCCGACAGTCAGAAATATTATGTTTCTAACTCCAACAGTCTGTAATATTATGTTTCCAACAGTCAGTAATATTATGTTTCCGACAGTCAGAAATATTATGTTTCCAACAGTCAGTAATATTATGTTTCCGACAGTCAGTAATATTATGTTTCCAACAGTCAGTAATATTATGTTTCCAACAGTCAGTAATATTATGTTTCCAACAGTCAGAAATATTATGTTTCCAACTCCAACAGTCAGTAATATTATGTTTCCAACAGTCAGTAATATTATGTTTCCAACTCCAACAGTCAGTAATATTATGTTTCTAACTCCAACAGTCAGTAATATTATGTTCCCAACAGTCAGTTATATCATGTTTCCAACTCCAACAGTCAGTAATATTATGTTTCCAACTCCAACAGTCAGTAATATTATGTTTCCAACTCCAACAGTCAGTAATATTATGATTCCAACTCCAACAGTCAGTAATATTATGTTTCCAACTCCAACAGTCAGCAATATTATGTTTCCAACAGTCAGTAATATTATGTTTCCAACAGTCAGTAATATTATGTTTCCAACAGTCAGTAATATTATGTTTCCAACAGCCAGTAATATTATGTTCCCAACAGTCAGTAATATTCTGTTTCCAACTCCATCAGTCAGTAATATTCTGTTTCCAAGAGACAGTAATATTATGTTTCCAACAGTCAGTAATATTACATTTCCAACTCCAACATTCAGTAATATTATGTTTCCAACAGTCAGTAATATTATGTTTCCAACAGTCAGTAATATTATGGTTCCAACAGTCAGTAATATTATGTTTCCAACAGTCAGTAATATTATGGTTCCAACAGTCAGTACTATTATGTTTCCAACAGTCAGTAATATTATGGTTCCAACAGTCAGTAATATTATGGTTCCGACTGTAACAGCGTTCGTCTGTTGAAAGAAGAGAGTCGGACCGAAATGCAGCGTGTTGGTTACTCATGACTTTAATGAAAGAATCGCGGTACATGAAATAACTGAAAGACGAAAACAACAAACGGAACGTGAAACTAATTACAGCCTATCTGGTGAAATACTACACAGAGACAGGTACAATCACCCACGGAATACAAAGCGAAACTCAGGCTACCTAAATACGGTTCCCAATCAGAGACAACGATAAGCACCTGACTTTAATTGAGAATCGCCTCAGGCAGCCAAGCCTAACAACACCCCTAATCAGCCGCGATCCCAAATAATACAAACCCCAATACGAATACAACATTAAACCCATGTCACACCCTGGCCTACCCAAACATATAACAAAAACACAAAATACAATGACCAAGGTGTGACACCGACAGTCAGTAATATTATGTTTCTAACTCCAACAGTCAGTAATATTATGTTTCCGACTCCAACAGTCAGTAATATTATGTTTCTAACTCCAACAGTCAGTAATATTATGTTTCTAACTTCAGCATTCAGTAATATTATGTTTCCGACAGTCAGTAATATTATGTTTCCAACTCCAACAGTCAGTAATATTATGTTTCTAACTCCAACAGTCAGTAATATTATGTTTCCAACTTCCACAGTCAGTAATATTATGTTTCCGACTCCAACATTCAGTAATATTATGTTTCCGACTCCAACAGTCAGTAATTATGTTTCTAACTCCAACAGTCAGTAATATTATGTTTCTAACTCCAACAGTCAGTAATATTATGTTTCTAACTCCAACAGTCAGTAATATTATGTTTCTAACTCCAACAGTCAGTAATATTATGTTTCCAACTTCCAACAGTCAGTAATATTATGTTTCCAACTCCAACAGTCAGTAATATTATGTTTCTAACTCCAACAGTCAGTAATATTATGTTTCTAACTTCAACATTCAGTAATATTATGTTTCCGACTCCAACAGTCAGTAATATTATGTTTCTAACTTCAACATTCAGTAATATTATGTTTCCGACTCCAACAGTCAGTAATATTATGTTTCCGACTCCAACATTCAGTAATATTATGTTTCCGACTCCAACAGTCAGTAATATTATGTTTCTAACTCCAACATTCAGTAATATTATGTTTCTAACTCCAACATTCAGTAATATTATGTTTCTAACTCCAACAGTCAGTAATATTATGTTTCTAACTCCAACAGTCAGTAATATTATGTTTCTAACTCCAACAGTCAGTAATATTATGTTTCTAACTCCAACATTCAGTAATATTATGTTTCCGACTCCAACAGTCAGTAATATTATGTTTCTAACTCCAACAGTCAGTAATATTATGTTTCTAACTTCAACATTCAGTAATATTATGTTTCCGACAGTCAGTAATATTATGTTTCTAACTCCAACAGTCAGTAATATTATGTTTCCAACTTCCACAGTCAGTAATTTATGTTTCTAACTCCAACAGTCAGTAATTTATGTTTCTAACTCCAACAGTCAGTAATATCTAGCAATGCAATAACAATACACACATAATCCAAAAGTTAAAAAAAGGAGGAAAAGGAGGAATATCATAAATTATAATATGGCATGACCTTTAACCTTTTGTTATTCGGGTCTTCATTGGGCCTTCTGTCCTGTCACTCAGCATATGAACTGGTGCATTGTCCTATCCCCTATAGCTGATGGTATGTGTGTGTGTGTGTGTGTCTCCATTGAATCATGGCGGTGACTCAGTCCTCCAGGGCAAATCACACACGTGCACATAAGCACAATACACACACACACACACACACACACACACACACACACACACACACACACACACACACACACACACACACACACACACACACACACACACACACACACACACACACACACACACACACACACACACACACACACACACACACACACACACACACACACACACACACACACTGCACTCACACTCATGCACAATGCACGTCCAGTGATTCCTTCTATAAAAGCTGTGAGCTTGCACCGCGGGATTTAGAGGTGCTCAGCGTCACGGCTTCATTGCTCCAGACCACCACTAAGTGTCCACACTAAGTGACTACAGAGTACTTTATGCTGAAAAACAGACATATGAGGACAAACAATAGAAGATAATGTCAATAGAATACGATAGATACTGAATGTGAGGCAGACACCTATCAGAGTGTACCTGAAACATTTAAATATAGAGGGCTATATGTCTCACCACTTGGTTATTTTAAGGCTAACCCCCAGAGAAATCATGACTTTGCAGCAACAGAGAGTCTAGTGAAAATGGCTGTTTTTATGTTGTGTAAATCTTAAAATTAGCAGCTGACATCTTAAGGGTTTTTAAATTAATGCATGTGAGACAGGTTCTGTGTACAACAAGACAGGCAGAGATGGAGAGTTCGGCGGTGGACATCACCGGTCTTCTTCTAGTCTTCTAGCCATCGCCGATCCATTTTTCATGTTCCATTTGTTTTGTCTTGTTTTCACACTCTTTCACACTCACAATCTGAATTCAATTCCCTAATTACATGTTGTATATGTTCCCTCTGTTTCCCCCATGTCCTTGTCAGGAATTGTTCATTGTAAGTACGTGTGCCTTGTGTACCAGGTGCGATACGGGTTCGGTGCCCATGTGTTTGTTGTTTTTTGTATGCCGGTAGTTATGTTTTTTAAACGGCTCCCGCTATTTACCCAGTTCTGCTCTCCTGCATTTGACTTCACTGCCACCAGTTACGCCCCCTTAACAAGAACAGTTTAATTACCTCCGGTTATGGACACTTTTACCAGCAATAAAGCTTCCACAGCCTGTTCCATCAGCTTGCTCTCTGAAAGTAAAGAAAACAGCTTATTTTTTTATAGAAATGAAAACAATAACTAAGATATGACCATTCAATCTAAAGCATCAGATGTCATTTGTAGGATATGTAAATACAGCCCAGTGCTGCTAACCTGAGATCCAATCTTCGTAGGTGTCCGCCAAATTCTTGATGCACAACCGAAGATGCTGCAATATCCTGCGAGCACGCCCACAAGCCAGCCACTCAGGAGCAGAATGATGACGTGTGGAAGAGGGAAAGGAATGAGATGGGAACAGCAATTTGTTGCAAGTTGGGGAAGGGGGCTAATAGCTGAACAATAGACTATTCAACGTTAACTAAAGAATAGTCTAATTGCCGAGCTACGTGTGAAAATCCCCCCTCCTTTCACAGACCATGTTTGCCCTAACGACCAAGGGTAGCGTAGCATGCTACTCAATGTAGTAAAGTAATGACTTCTCAAATAAGTTACCTTATACATTATGTTGGCTGACAATTTGTTAGCTACGCTGTCCTTACGAACCACATAGCATATCATTACAGCAGTATGTTTCGGTATGTTATCTAGCTACCTAACGTTAGTAGTTATACATCAAAATTGCCAGTATATTAACTATAGGCTATCTAACTACCCAACGTTTATTGACTTGATCATTCCCGTCATTCTTAGCTAAGCTAAATGGTATAGTCGTTGTGCTTTCTCAATGGACATTCAGGTGCTTTTCGTGAATTCACTCTGGCTATCTATAGGCTGGACAATAGAACGAATCACCCAAGGCTGAAAAGGGACTTAATGAACGTTGGCTAAACTGGAACAATATTACGAGCCCATAGCAAATGAATGGAGTTGAACGTTCGCAGAGCCTGTTTTGACTGGAGTGATGCTTAGAATTCCATTAAAAAAATATATTTTTATTTTACCACTACAACCTGTTCGTCGGACGAAACTGGAAAAAACAACTTGTGTAGGAAGGAAACATCCGCACTTTGATGGTGTCAACTGTGCTTATGTCTGCATAATGAAAAAGTGGGCCAAAAACATTCTGGTCTACCTATTGATGACAAACGAGCTCGCTTACATAAATACAAAGAGATTAAAATGGTGCCCTGATTAAAATGGTGCCCTGATTAAAATGGTGCCCATGTAACAGTTTTGCTTCCGTCCCTCTCCTCGCCCCTATCTGGGCTTGAAACACGGACCCTCTGCACACATAGCCACCCTCGAAGCATCCTTATCCATCACTCCACAAAAGCCACAGCCCTTGCAGAGCAAAGGGAATAATTACTTCAAGGTCTCAGAGCGAGTGAAGTCACCAATTGAAATGCTTTTAGCGCGCACCCCACTAACTAGCTAGCCATTTCACACCGGTTACACCCGACTTTAAAAAAATCTAAATATACACATTGCAAGATATTTGGTGAAATAGACAGACATGCCTTTATTTCCCCCATAGAAAACAATGGGAAAACCGCAGAGTTCCAATATTATTTTTCTTGTTTACATTTAGTTGTTTACATTTGAACTATAAAACACCGTGAGCAGGTCTCACTGCCAACAATAGTGAAGCAGGCATTGTGATGTTGAACAATAAGCTGGGAATAGAACGTTCAGAAGGCGAGTGGAAGGTGAGTGCCACGGTGCTCAATAGAACTAAAGGGAGCTAGCAGGGTGAAAAATGCACTAAAATAAGGCCTGTTTTTTCACGATTACTTTAAAATGATGGTACGCAGCTGGGAAATATGGTCATATTATGGAACTGGGCACCACGACAGATGCACTTAGCTTGTTTTATCAGAAAAGAACGTTGTTAAAAATGTCATGTGTCCAGCCTACTATCTACACAGATTTCAGAGCACTCTCATCTGAGTGTACCAGAGTGCAGAATAATTACTTTATGAGCGCTCAACACCTGTTGAATATGGCCAGTGTCAGTAAACTTCAGTTGTAAGGCCAGAGCGCTCAAATCAACCCTACTCCTCGGCCCGAATGTCCAGTGTGAGCTCCGAGAGCGAAACACTCTCAATTTACAAATGGACAATTTTTCTCTGAATGGAAACACCATAATATTAATCAAATTAATTTAGCCAAATTTCTTAAAATCAATCCCATATACTGTGTTATTACAAAAAAGGTTTTCAAGTCACTGCTAATGCCAATACGGAATACAATCAAATGCTTCTCAAAATGCTCTCAGGTGGTCAAACTAAAAATAACTTGCAGTAACAGAAGAAATGGCTGAGAATTAAAGGACTTGCCACAGAAAGCTGCAGCAGCACACAGGGTGTGCAGCAGTATGATGCAACTTTTAAAGGAGGAACCACTGTACACACACACACACAACCACACACACGCCCTCTGCTCCACTACCTCCTAAATGAGATGCCAACCCGTCATAGACACTAACTACTAGTGACACCCAGCTCATCTGAACTTCGAGCAGAGAAACAGATGGGCGAGGGGTATAGATAGAGAGGATGGATAGATGGAGGGAGAGATAGAGGAAGGGAGGCCGGTAGCTCAGGGGAACATTAGATTATTCCTGGAGAAGATAATACGTGTTGACGCGCTGGATAAACTTCATGTAAAGGCATTATTAATTAACCAGTTCAGTGAATGTGAGTTGGATCCCGAGGCATAAGGCCTGCAAGGAAGAACAACATGAGCAATGACACATATTTACTCAAGGAAATCTCTCTGTTTTCTTTAGGAAAAGAGGACGTCAGAAATGTCAGTCACCAAACCAAGACAACACACTATGGAATATGTATAGAGGAGAACTGAACAGTAACATAGAATGAACCAGCAGACCAACATGTTGTAGCATTCCGATGGGGAAAATCATGAAAAGGACTGTGTTTATGTGTCTACCTTTAACCTTGTCTTCTTATCTCTCGCTCCGTTTGCCTGGGTTACAGAACTGTTTCCTGGGTGACTCGGACCAGGGTTATTCCCAATGGGATACGGGATGGTTAGTAGAGAGGGAGAGATGGAGAGAGAGGGGCAGAGAGAGAGACAGAGGGAGAGAAAGAGAGATAAACAGAGATGAAGGGAGGACGGGAGAGAGCCTGCTCTTATGACATTGCCCTCTTTGGGTACAGCAAGCCCCATCCCCCTTTCCCTGCCTCCAATCCAGGCTGCTGTGGTCAGAGAGAGGTCGTAAATTCCTGAGGAGAGGATCTCCTAATGGCCACACAGTATAGAGACAGAGTGAGTTTTCGTAGAGAACAAAGGAATTTCTTCCACCTCACAGAACTTGAGGTCCGAACAACATTTACGTTTGAGAGAAGGTATAAAAGTTTGGTGAAGAATCCAGCTATCCAGCTTAGTACTAGAGAGAGAAGGGACAGATCTCCGTTGCAAAGTTGGTGGAAAATAATGATGAACTGATGAAGGAGAGAAAGACAAAAATAAATTAGGGATGAAGACAGGAAAAGAAGAACATGGTGAGGCACAGACTCCAACACATTGTTTTGGGAAGGTCCACAATAATACATTTTGGTAGACAGAATATACTCTTTGGTAAAAGGGTGAATTAGTCATCAAGGCAAAGCACTCTTTATACAATTAATTAAAATGTCTTTATTTGTATGGCATGTTCAAGAGAAACAATGTTTTAAAAATACGACGCCTTTCGGCTGCATGGCCTTCGTCAGGGAGTACAAATAAATAATACAATGTCCTCTTTTGAACAGCTTTTCCAATTAGCCCTAATTAGAAGAGGGAGTGGTTACACAATTGATTGGACCTAGTAAGCAATACTATACACATTAACAGTGAAATACTGTAGCTATGTTATCCTAAAAATACACCTCCAAGCTAGAAGTATCAGAACACAAAGGTAGTTCTAACCTTAAATATGACTGGGAGAAGTGTCAAGAATAAGAAAGCAATATACTCCATAGTACACTGGAACACAGCAAAACATGAACAACAACAGTCTAAACATAGCTGAGGGCAATTAAGCAAAATGTCCACTAGATGACAGCAAATGGACCCATCACGACCCTACAAGGGTGAGAAATCCATATCTTCAATTAAACCGGGGTATTTAGTGGCCTGTAGTTTACAAATCCAAAAACGTTCCCTTTGGTTAAGCTGTTTCAGACGTTCCCGAAGCCCCTCCTGCGTTGTTTTGGCTGTGTGCTTAGGGTCGTTGTCCTGTTGGAAGGTGAACCTTCGCCCCAGTCTGAGGTCCGGAGCACTCTGGAGCAGTAATTTCTCTGTACTTTGCTCCATTCATCTTTCCCTCAATCCTGAATAGTCTCCCAGTCCCTACTGCTGAAAAACATCCCCACAGCATGATGCTGACACCGCCAGGTTTCACCGTAGGGATGGTGCCAGGTTTCCTCCAGAATTGACGTTTGGCATTCAGGCCAATGAGTTCAATTTTGGTCTCATCAGACCAGACAATCTTGTTTCTCATGGTCTGAGAATCCTTTTGGAAAACTCCAAGCAGACTGTCATGTGCCTTTTACTGAGGAGTGGCTTCTGTCTGGCCACTCTACTGTAAAGGCCTGATTGGTGGAGTGCTGCAGAGGGGGTTGTTCCACTGGAAAGTTTTCCCATCTCCCTTCTCCCATCTCCATAGAGGAATGGTCAATCTGAGCTCTGTCAGAGTGACCATTGGGTTCTTGGGCACCTCCCTGACCAAGGTCCTTCTCTCCTGATTGCTCAGTTTGGCCAGGCAGGCAGCTTAAGGAAGAATGTTGGTGGTTCCAAACCTCTTCCATTTAAGAATGATAGAGTGCACTATCAACAGTGGGACATTATATAGGCAGGTGTGTGCCTTTCCCAATAATGTCCAATCAATTGAATTTACCACAGGTGGAATCCAATTAAGTTGTAGATGCATCTCAAGGATGATCAATGGCAACAGGATGCACCTGAGCTCAACTTTGAGTCTCATAGCAAAGGGTCTGAATACTTATGTAAATAAAGTTTTCTGATTTATTTTATTTTAATTTGCAAAAATATATATCTGTATTCGCTTTGTCATTATGGGGTATTGTGTGTATTGTTGATGAAGAAAAACATTAATTTGATCATTTTAAGAATAAGTCTATAACGTAACAACATGTGGAAAAAGTCAAGGGGTCTGAATACTTTCCAAATGCACTGTAGTTTGTGTGTATGTATTGATACAGATGAAGTCGGATGTTTACATACACCTTAGCCAAATACATTTAAACTCAGTTTTTCACAATTCCTGACATGTAGTAATCCTAGTAAAAATGCCCTGTCTAAGGTCAGTTAGGATCACCACTTTATTTTAAGAATGTGAAATGTCAGAATAATAGTAGAGAGAATGATTTATTTCAGTTTGTATTTATTTCATCACATTCCCAGTGGGTCAGACGTTTACATACACTCAATTAGAATTTGGTAGCATTGCCTTTAACTTGGGTCAAACGTTTTGGTTAGCCTTCCACAAGCTTCCCACAATAAGTTGTGTGAATTTTGGCCCATTCCTCCTGACAGAGCTGGTGTAAATGAGTCAGGTTTGTAGGCTCCTTGCTCGCACACGCTTCTTCAGTTCTGCCCACAAATATTCAATAGGATTGAGGTCAGGGCTTTGTGATGGCCACTCCAATACCTTGACTTTGTTGTCCTCAAGCCATTTTGCCACAACTTTGGAAGTATGCTTGGGGTCATTGTCCATTTGGAAGACCCATTTGCGACCAAGTTTTAACTTCCTGACTGATGTCTTGAGATGTTGCTTCAATATATCCACATAATTTCCCTCCCTCATGAAGCCATCTATTTTGTGAAGTGCACCAGTCCCTCCTGCAGCAAAGCACCCCCACAACATGATGGTGCCACCCCCGTGTTTTATAGTTGGGATGATGTTCTTCGGCATCCAAGCCTCCCACTTTTTCAGAGGCAGGTGTTAGTCATTGTCTCTCATTGGGAGCCATATTTAAGTAGCCTGTTCCTGTCTTTGTGTTTGCTACACCAGATAGGGCTATTTTCGTTTTTTCACGGTTATTGTCGTTTGTATATTGTTCTATCGTCATCTTTATTAAAGATGTATCAAAGTAACCACGCTGCGTTTTGGTCCGACCTCTCCTTCAACAGAAGAAAGCCGTGACACCAGCACCCACATCACTCTCCACCGCATGTCCTCAAATTGCACCACTGTGTTTGTAAGACATTCTGATACCTCGTCCACCATGCAATTCTACTATCGTTCCGAATGCACCTGGGGCATTAAACCTGAACTACAATGGAATGGATAGATAGGTGTCAAAGTTGTCTGAATGTCTTAATGTTTGTGTGTGATCATCAGTCTCTCTTCAGGCGAAACTGTCTATGTCTAATTATTCAACTCACCTCTGGCTCTGTCTGGTTTTCCATCCCATGCAAACACCTTTCACCACACACACACACACACACACACACACACACACACACACACACACACACACACACACACACACACACACACACACACACACACACACACACACACACACACACACACACACACACACACACACACACACACACACACACACACACACACACACACACACACACACACACACACACACACAGTGAGAGAGCAAGAAAGAGAACGTAAGAAGGGGAAAGGAAGGTGGTGGGGGGAGGGTGTGAAAGACTGAAAGGGGAGGAGAGGGCAGAAGCGCAGAAGAGATTTCAGTGACAGAGAGAGACAGCGTACAGACACTCATTCCCACACACCAGACAGGCATACATTGCGACTGACAGTGATGTATTGGCTTATGTGGAAAACATTGAGATTAATCCATATAAATACGCAGGCTTAAGGACCAATCACTGTCACTGGACCCAGAGGAGCACAGGAAGGAGACAGCAGAGGAGGAAGAACTGGATAAAGAAGTGGTGAAGGAATGCCCTGAATTTGTGAGACAGAAAATCACAAACAAAGAGTTTTGGAAGACAAATAAAAGAAAGGTAAGAAAGAGAGGGTGGGCGGGAGGTGGGTTCTGAGAGGGAGAGAAACAGAGAGAGAAAAGAGAAGAGAAAGGGAAAGAGAGAGAGAAAGGGAAAGAGAGAGAGAAAGGGAAAGAGAGAGAGAAAGGGAAAGAGAGAGGTGTTGAGAGGGAGAGAAAGAGAGAGAGAGGTGTTGAGAGGGAGAGAAACAGAGATAAATAGAAAAAGAGAGGTGTTGAGAGGGATAGAAAGAGAGAGAGGTGTTGAGAGGGAGAGAAAGAGAGAGAGATAGGGAAAGAGAGAGATTGTCTGTTTAAGAGATAATGGGAAAATGGGGGAAAGTGTTCATCTGTGGAGTGAAGAGAGAGGGGGAGAGAGATAGAGAGAGAGAGATGGAGAGAGTAAAGAGAGAGATGAAGAGAGAGAGATGGAGAGATGAAGAGAGAGAGATGGAGAGAGCGAAGAGAGAGAGATGGAGAGAGTGAAGAGAGAGAGATGGAGAGAGTGAAGAGAGAGATGGAGAGAGTGAAGAGAGAGATGGAGAGAGTGAAGAGAGAGATGGAGAGAGTGGAGAGAGAGTGAGAGATAGAGATGGAGAGAGTGTAAGTCGCTCTGGATAAGAGCGTCTGCTAAATGACTTAAATGTAAATGTAAATGTAAGAAAACAGCTCTACAGGAAACAGAGAGGGTAGCGAGTGACAGTGACAGTCAGTAAGAGAGACTGAAGGATGGATGGATGGATGGATGGATGGATGGATGGATGAGAAAAAGAAAGGAGGGATGCCGGGGGGAGGTCTTAGGTGCTCTGGGACAGACTGTGGGAAGAATGAGGGATAGGATTGAGTAGTGAGAGATGAAAGATGAGAATCGAAATGGAATCTGTTTTTTCGTCACATGCTTTGTAAACCATGTGTAATAATCTTAGGCATAGTGGGTGAGGAGTCAGGTGCAGGAGTCAGGTGCAGGAGTCAGGTGCAGGAGTCAGGTGCAGGAGTCAGGTGCAGGAGTCAGGTGCAGGAGGCAGAAAGTTCTGAATAGCTCTTTATTCAGCACCAGGCAAAATTGTATATAAAACTAAACTGAGCATCATAAAACAAATGCCCAAAACAGGAACCAAACCAAGATCGCACTACCACACATATAAAGTGGGAATAAACAAGCCCACACATAGCCAAACATACGAAGAGCAGGCGGCCTACTGACTTAAATAGCCAAACACACGAAGAGCAGGCGGCCTACTGACTTAAATAGCCAAACACACGAAGAGCAGGCGGCCTACTGACTTAAATAGCCAAACATACGAAGAGCAGGCGGCCTACTGACTTAAATAGCCAAACACACGAAGAGCAGGCGGCCTAGCGACTTAAATAGCCAAACACACGAAGAGCAGGCGGCCTACCGACTTAAATAGCCAAACACACGAAGAGCAGGCGGCCTACCGACTTAAATAGCCAAACACATGAAGAGCAGGTGACCTACCGACTTAAATAGCCAAACACATGAAGAGCAGATGACCTACCGACTTAAATAGCCAAACACATGACGAGCAGGCGGCCTACTGACTTAAATAGCCAAACACATGAAGAGCAGGCGGCCTACCGACTTAAATAGCCAAACACATGAAGAGCAGGCGGCCTACCGACTTAAATAGCCAAACACATGAAGAGCAGGTGACCTACCGACTTAAATAGCCAAACACATGAAGAGCAGGCGGCCTACAGACTTAAATAGCCAAACACATGAAGAGCAGGCGGCATACTGACTTAAATAGCCAAACACATGAAGAGCAGGTGACCTACCGACTTAAATAGCCAAACACATGAAGAGCAGGCGGCATACTGACTTAAATAGCCAAACACATGAAGAGCAGGCGGCATACTGACTTAAATAGCCAAACACATGAAGAGCAGGTGACCTACTGACTTAAATAGCCAAACACATGAAGAGCAGGCGGCATACTGACTTAAATAGCCAAACACATGAAGAGCAGGCGGCCTACCGACTTAAATAGCCAAACACATGAAGAGCAGGCGGCATACTGACTTAAATAGCCAAACACATGAAGAGCAGGCGGCATACTGACTTAAATAGCCAAACACATGAAGAGCAGGTGACCTACCGACTTAAATAGCCAAACACATGAAGAGCAGGCGGCATACTGACTTAAATAGCCAAACACACGAAGAGCAGGCGGCATACTGACTTAAATAGCCAAACACATGAAGAGCAGGCAGCCTACCGACTTAAATAGCCAAACACATGAAGAGCACTGACTTAAATAGCCAAACACATGAAGAGCAGGCGGCATACTGACTTAAATAGCCAAACACATGAAGAGCAGGTGCCTTAAATAGCCAAACACATGAAGAGCAGGCGGCATTAAATAGCCAAACACATGAAGAGCAGGCGGCATACTGACTTAAATAGCCAAACACATGAAGAGCAGGCGGCATACTGACTTAAATAGCCAAACACATGAAGAGCAGGTGACCTACCGACTTAAATAGCCAAACACATGAAGAGCAGGCGGCATACTGACTTAAATAGCCAAACACATGAAGAGCAGGCGGCATACTGACTTAAATAGCCAAACACATGAAGAGCAGGCGGCATACTGACTTAAATAGCCAAACACATGAAGAGCAGGTGACCTACCGACTTAAATAGCCAAACACATGAAGAGCAGCATACTGACTTAAATAGCCAAACACATGAAGAGCAGGCGGCAACTGACTTAAATAGCCAAACACATGAAGAGCAGGCGGCATACTGACTTAAATAGCCAAACACATGAAGAGCAGGCGGCATACTGACTTAAATAGCCAAACACATGAAGAGCAGACTTAAATAGCCAAACACATGAAGAGCAGGTGACTGACTTAAATAGCCAAACACATGAAGAGCAGGCGGCACACTGACTTAAATAGCCAAACACATGAAGAGCAGGCGGCATACTGACTTAAATAGCCAAACACATGAAGAGCAGGCGGCACACTGACTTAAATAGCCAAACACATGAAGAGCAGGCGGCACACTGACTTAAATAGCCAAACACATGAAGAGCAGGTGACCTACCGACTTAAATAGCCAAACACATGAAGAGCAGGTGACCTACCGACTTAAATAGCCAAACACATGAAGAGCAGGCGGCCTACTGACTTAAATAGCCAAACACATGAAGAGCAGGCGGCATACTGACTTAAATAGCCAAACACATGAAGAGCAGGCGGCCTACCGACTTAAATAGCCAAACACATGAAGAGCAGGCGGACCTAGCCAAACGGCTACTGAAATAGCCAAACACATGAAGAGCAGGCGGCATACTGACTTAAATAGCCAAACACATGAAGAGCAGGCGGCATACTGACTTAAATAGCCAAACACATGAAGAGCAGGCGGCATACTGACTTAAATAGCCAAACACATGAAGAGCAGGCGGCCTACCGACTTAAATAGCCAAACACATGAAGAGCAGGCGGCATACTGACTTAAATAGCCAAACACATGAAGAGCAGGCGGCATACTGACTTAAATAGCCAAACACATGAAGAGCAGGCGGCATACTGACTTAAATAGCCAAACACATGAAGAGCAGGTGGACTTAAATAGCCAAACACATGAAGAGCAGGCGGCCTACCGACTTAAATAGCCAAACACATGAAGAGCAGGCGGCCTACCGACTTAAATAGCCAAACACATGAAGAGCAGGCGGCCTACTGACTTAAATAGCCAAACACATGAAGAGCAGGCGGCCTACCGACTTAAATAGCCAAACACATGAAGAGCAGGCGGCATACTGACTTAAATAGCCAAACACATGAAGAGCAGGCAGCACACTGACTTAAATAGCCAAACACATGAAGAGCAGGCGGCACATACTGACTTAAATAGCCAAACACATGAAGAGCAGGCAGCACACTGACTTAAATAGCCAAACACATGAAGAGCAGGCGGCATACTGACTTAAATAGCCAAACACATGAAGAGCAGGCGGCATACTGACTTAAATAGCCAAACACATGAAGAGCAGGCGGCACACTGACTTAAATAGCCAAACACATGAAGAGCAGGCAGGCGGCATACTGACTTAAATAGCCAAACACATGAAGAGCAGGCGGCCTACTGACTTAAATAGCCAAACACATGAAGAGCAGGCGGCATACTGACTTAAATAGCCAAACACATGAAGAGCAGGCGGCATACTGACAAATAGCCAAACACATGAAGAGCACATACTAAATAGCCAAACACATGAAGAGCAGGCGGCCTACTGACTTAAATAGCCAAACACATGAAGAGCAGGCGGCCTACCGACTTAAATAGCCAAACACATGAAGAGCAGGCGGCCACTGACTTAAATAGCCAAACACATGAAGAGCAGGCGGCATACTGACTTAAATAGCCAAACACATGAAGAGCAGGCGGCATACTGACTTAAATAGCCAAACACATGAAGAGCAGGCGGCATACTGACTTAAATAGCCAAACACATGAAGAGCAGGCGGCATACTGACTTAAATAGCCAAACACATGAAGAGCAGGCGGCCTACCGACTTAAATAGCCAAACACATGAAGAGCAGGCGGCCTACCGACTTAAATAGCCAAACACATGAAGAGCAGGCGGCATACTGACTTAAATAGCCAAACACACGAAGAGCAGGCGGCATACTGACTTAAATAGCCAAACACATGAAGAGCAGGCGGCATACTGACTTAAATAGCCAAACACATGAAGAGCAGGCGGCATACTGACTTAAATAGCCAAACACATGAAGAGCAGGCGGCCACCGACTTAAATAGCCAAACACATGAAGAGCAGGCGGCCTACCAGTGAAATAGCCAAACACATGAAGAGCAGGTGACCTACCGACTTAAATAGCCAAACACATGAAGAGCAGGCGGTACTGACTTAAATAGCCAAAACATGCCTACCGACTTAAATAGCCAAACACATGAAGAGCAGGCAGCCTACCGACTTAAATAGCCAAACTAAAATCAGAAAAGGGAAAAAGGAATCTGTGGCAGCTAGTAGGCCGGTGACGACGACCGCCGAGCACCACCCAAACAGGAAGGGGAGCCACCTTCGGTAGGAGTCGTGACACAATGAGTCTAGACGTACAGTGAAATGCTTCCTTAACGGCAATTCCAACAATGTAGAAAGAAAAATGTAGAAATAATAGAGTAATAATAACAATTAAAAAACACACCGTAGAAATAACCTGGCTACATGCAGTACACAGGGTACCAGTACCAGACTATTTGCAGGGTACCAGTACCAGACTATTTGCAGGGTACCAGTACCAGACTATGTGCAGAGGTACCAGTACCAGACTATGTGCAGGGTACCAGAACCAGACGATGTGCAGGGTACCAGTACCAGACGATGTGCAGGGTACCAGTCCTAGACGATGTGCAGGGGTACTAGTACCAGACTATGTGCAGGGTACCAGTACCAGACTATGTGCAGGGTAACAGAACCGAGACGATGTGCAGGGTACCAGTACCGAGACGATGTGAAGGGTACAAGTACCAGACGATGTGCAGGGGTACTAGTACCAGACGATGTGCAGGGGTACCAGTACCAAGATAATGTGAAGGGTTCTAGTACCAGACGATGTGCAGGGTACTAGTACCAGACTATGTGCAGGGGTACCAGTACCAGACTATGTGCAGGGTACCAGTACCAGACAATGTGCAGGGTACCAGCACCAGACGATGTGCAGGCTACCAGTACCAGACTATGTGCATAGGTACCAGTACCAGGCTATGTGCAGGGGTACCAGTACCAGATGATGTGCAGGGTACCAGTACCAGACGACTATGTGCAGGGGTACCAGTACCAGACTATGTGCAGGGGTACCAGTTCCAGACATTGTGCAGGGGTACCAGTACCAGACGATGTGCAGGGTACTAGTACCAGACTATGTGCAGGGGTACCAGTACCAGCCTATGTGCAGGGTACCAGTACCAGACTATTTTGCAGGGTACCAGTACCAGACTATGTGCAGAGGTACCAGTACCAGACGATGTGCAGGGTACCAGTACCAGACGATGTGCAAGGGTACCAGTCCCGAGACGATGTGCAGGGGTACCAGCACCGGACGATGTGCAGGCTACCAGTACCAGACGATGTGCAGGGGTACTAGTACCAGACTATGTGCAGGGTACCAGTACCAGACTATGTGCAGGGTACCAGTACCAGACTATGTGCAGGGTACCAGTACCATACTATGTGCAGGGTACCAGTACCAGACGATGTGCAGGGTACCAGTACCAGACGATGTGCAGGGTACCAGTACCAGACGATGTGCAGGGTACCAGTACCAGACGATGTGCAGGGGTACTAGTACCAGACTATGTGCAGGGTACCAGAACCAGACTATGTGCAGAGGTACCAGTACCAGACAATGTGCAGGGTACCAGAACCGAGACGATGTGCAGGGTACCAGTACCAGACTATGTGCAGAGGTACCAGTACCAGACGATGAGCAGGGGTACTAGTACCAGACTATGTGCAGGGTACCAGAACCCGAGACGATGTGCAAGGGTACCAGTACCAGACGATGTGCATGGTACCAGTACCAGACTATGTGCAGGGTACCAGAACCCGAGACGATGTGCAGGGTACCAGTACCGAGACGATGTGAAGGGTACAAGTACCAGACGATGTGCAGGGGTACTAGTACCAGACGATGTGCAGGGGTACCAGTACCAAGATGATGTGAAGGGTTCTAGTACCAGACGATGTGCAGGGTACTAGTACCAGACTATGTGCAGGGGTACCAGTACCAGACTATGTGCAGGGTACCAGTACCAGACAATGTGCAGGGTACCAGCACCAGACGATGTGCAGGCTACCAGTACCAGACTATGTGCATAGGTACCAGTACCAGGCTATGTGCAGGGGTACCAGTACCAGATGATGTGCAGGGTACCAGTACCAGACGACTATGTGCAGGGGTACCAGTACCAGACTATGTGCAGGGGTACCAGTTCCAGACTTTGTGCAGGGGTACCAGTACCAGACGATGTGCAGGGTACTAGTACCAGACTATGTGCAGGGGTACCAGTACCAGCCTATGTGCAGGGTACCAGTACCAGACTATTTTGCAGGGTACCAGTACCAGACTATGTGCAGGGGTACCAGTACCAGACGATGTGCAGGGTACCAGTACCAGACGATGTGCAAGGGTACCAGTCCCGAGACGATGTGCAGGGGTACCAGCACCGGACGATGTGCAGGCTACCAGTACCAGACGATGTGCAGGGGTACTAGTACCAGACTATGTGCAGGGTACCAGTACCAGACTATGTGCAGGGTACCAGTACCAGACTATGTGCAGGGTACCAGTACCATACTATGTGCAGGGTACCAGTACCAGACGATGTGCAGGGTACCAGTACCAGACGATGTGCAGGGTACCAGTACCAGACGATGTGCAGGGTACCAGTACCAGACTATGTGCAGGGTACCAGAACCGAGACGATGTGCAGGGTACCAGTACCAGACTATGTGCAGAGGTACCAGTACCAGACGATGAGCATGGTACCAGTACCAGACTATGTGCAGGGTACCAGAACCCGAGACGATGTGCAGGGTACCAGTACCGAGACGATGTGAAGGGTACGAGGACCAGACGATGTGCAGGGGTACTAGTACCAGACTATGTGCAGGGGTACCAGTACCAAGATGATGTGAAGGGTTCTAGTACCAAACGATGTGCAGGGTACTAGTACCAGACTATGTGCAGGGGTACCAGTACCAGACTATGTGCAGGGTACCAGTACCAGACTATGTGCAGAGGTACCAGTACCAGACAATGTGCAGGGTACCAGCACCAGACGATGTGCAGGCTACCAGTACCAGGCTATGTGCAGGGGTACCAGTACCAGGCTATGTGCAGGGGTACCAGTACCAGATGATGTGCAGGGTACCAGTACCAGACGACTATGTGCAGGGGTACCAGTACCAGACTATGTGCAGGGGTACCAGTTCCAGACTTTGTGCAGGGGTACCAGTACCAGACGATGTGCAGGGTACCAGTACCAGACGATGTGAAAGGGTACCAGTCCCGAGACGATGTGCAGGGGTACCAGCACCAGACGATGTGCAGGCTACCAGTACCAGACGACTATGTGCAGGGGTACCAGTACCAGACTATGTGCAGGTGTACCAGTTCCAGACTTTGTGCAGGGGTACCAGTACCAAACTATGTGCAGGGTTACCAGTACCAGACTATGTGCAGGGGTACCAGTACCGAGACGATGTGAAGGGTTCTAGGACAAGACGATGTACAGGGGTACCAGTACCAGACGATGTGCAGGGGTACCAGTACCAGACTATGTGCAGGGGTACCAGTTCCAGACTTTGTGCAGGGGCACCAGTACCAAACTATGTGCAGGGTTACCAGTACCAGACTATGTGCAGGGGTACCAGTACCGAGACGATGTGAAGGGTTCTAGGACAAGACGATGTGCAGGGGTACCAGTACCAGACGATGTGCAGGGGTACCAGTACCAGACTATGTGCAGGGGTACCAGTTCCAGACTTTGTGCAGGGGCACCAGTACCAAACTATGTGCAGGGGTACCAGTACCAGACGATGTGCAGGGGTACCAGTACCAGACTATGTGCAGGGGTACCAGTTCCAGACTTTGTGCAGGGGTACCAGTACCAGACGATGTGCAGGGGTACCAGTACCAGACTATGTGCAGGGTACCAGTACCAGACTATGTGCAGAGGTACCAGTACCAGACGATGTGCAGGGGTACTAGTACCAGACTATGTGCAGGGTACCAGAACCCGAGACGATGTGCAAGGGTACCAGTACCAGACGATGTGCAGGGTACCAGTACCAGACGATGTGCAGGGTACTAGTACCAGACGATGTGCAGGGGTACCAGTACCGAGACGATGTGAAGGGTACTAGTACCAGACGATGTGCAGGGTACCAGAACCGAGACGATGTGCAGGGGTACCAGGTCATTGAGCTAGACACTGTATGTACATATAGTTAGGGATAAAGTGACGAGGCAACAAGATAGATAATAGACAGTAGCAACAGTTTACTGTATGTGGGGATAAAATGACTTGGCAACAAGATATATAATAGACAGTAATAGCAGTATACTGTAGGTGGGGATAAAGTGACGAGGCAACAAGATAGATAATAGACAGTAACAACAGCATATGTGATGAGTCAAAAGACAGCATAGAATGGACAGCATAGAATGGCCAGCAAAGAATGGACAGCATAGAATGGAGATCAGATAGAATGGACAGCAGAGACAGCAGATAGAATGGACCACAGATTGAATGGACAGCAGATAGAATGGACAGCAGAGGACAAAGTAAAACTGACAGGAACGAGAAGAATATTGCAAAGGTGGAGAAGCTGTGTGGTGAAGGTTCTAGAAGCTGTGTGGTGAAGGTTCTAGAAGCTGTGTGGTGAAGGTTCTAGAAGCTGTGTGGTGAAAGTTCTAGAAGCTGTGTGGTGAAGATTCTAGAAGCTGTGTGGTGAAGGTTCTAGGAGCTGTGTGGTGAAGGTTCTAGGAGCTGTGTGGTGAAGGTTCTAGGAGCTGTGTGGTGAAGATTCTAGAAGCTGTGTGGTGAAAGTTCTAGGAGCTGTGTGGTGAAGGTTCTAGGAGCTGTGTGGTGAAGGTTCTAGGAGCTGTGTGGTGAAGATTCTAGAAGCTGTGTGGTGAAGTTTCTAGAAGCTGTGTGGTGAAAGTTCTAGAAGCTGTGTGGTGAAGGTTCTAGAAGATGTGTGGTGAAGGTTCTATAATATATGGTGAAGGTTCTATAATATAATAATAATATATGCCATTTAGCAGACGCTTTTATCCAAAGCGACTTACAGTCATGTGTGCATACATTCTACGTAGGTTCTAGGAGCTGTGCGGTAAAGTTTCTAGAAGATGTGTGGTGAAGGTTCTAGAAGCTGTGTAATGGTTCTACAAGGTAGTTTAGATGCCACCACTAACTCGGATGAACAAACTACTTGTTGATAAGCAACTGCTTGCTAAGGTTATGGTTAGGTCTAGAATAAGGGTTAGGGTATGGTTAAAGATTAGGGTTAGGGTAAGGATTACAGTTAGATTTAGGGTAAGCATTAGGGTTAGGATAAGGATTAAGGTTAGATTTAGGGTAAGCATTAGGGTTAGGATAAGGATTAAGATTAGATTTAGGGTAAGCATTAGGGTTAGGGTAAGGATTAAGGTTAGATTTAGGGTAAGCATTAGGGTTAGGGTAAGGATTAAGGTTAGATTTAGGGTAAGCATTAGGGTTAGGGTAAGGATTAAGGTTAGATTTAGGGTAAGCATTAGGGTTAGAATACAGATTAAAGTTGGATTTAGGGTAAGCATTGGGGTTAGGGTAAGGATTAAGGTTAGATTTAGGGTAAGCATTAGGGTTAGGGTAAAGATTAAGGTTGGATTTAGGGTAAGGATTTAGGTTAGGCTAGGCTAGGGTCAGTAGATAGTTAGTTGAAATGTTACTGACAGTCAGTAAATAGTCTGTAGAACATCTACAGATGGAATATCCAAATAAAGTGTTACCAAATGTTATGGTATTTCAGAGGACTGGGACACTGACACTTCACACCAATACAGTATATAACCATCTAATGAGACCTCCACTGTAATACCACAAAGGAAGTCTTGTCCCTTGTGCTGGGTTGATGCTGCCATCGGGTGGTGAAGAATGGGCATGACCTTTGGATTGAACTGTGCAGTTGCTCGCTCGCATGTCTCTCTCTCTGTGTGGGTCCTTGTGTGTGCGTGTGTGCGCGTGGATGTTTGTGTGTGTGATATTGATGATATATTGATGCCTTATTGATTAGCTGAATCAGGTGTTTAAGCATTACACCAGGGCAAAAGATCAAACATCCTTCATCTCTTAAAGGAAAAATCCACCTGTCACGCCCTGACCTTAGATATCTCTGTTTTCTATATATATTGGTTAGGTCAGGGTGTGACTAGGGTGGGTACTCTAGGTTATGGTATGTCTAGGGTTTTTGTATGTCTATGTTGGCCTGATATGGTTCCCAATCAGAGACAGCTGTTTATCGTTGTCTCTGATTGGGGATCATATTTAGGCAGTCCTTTTTCCCACTTTCTGGTGTGGGATCTTGTCTACAGTTAGGTGCCTGTGTGCAGTTAGCTACACTAGTAGCTTCATGTTTCGTTTGGTTGTTTGTTGTTTTGTTTTGGTGAGTTTCAGTTCATAAAAAATATGTGGAACTCTATCCACGCTGTGCCTTGGTCTCACTCATACGACGATCGTGACATCCACCCAAAACACCTCATTCTTTTAATTCACAGTGTTAAATAACACTAATATGTGAAAATGATATTTTTTATGGACAAAAATTTTTAATTTTGGCACTATAATAAAGTTGGTAGCAACATCGTTTTGGAAATATGTTGCAGCTCAAGTCGACTATAACATTCTGAATGCGATGCTCTCTCTATGGGCTGGGTAGCCAGCTAGCAAATTAAGCTACACACAGTAATACCAAAGACTGTCAGCATGTAAAGTAGCTAGTTAGCTGTAAAATCGCAAAACAAACTGCAATATCAATTTAGGAGTCTACAATCTCACCATGTTCAACCTATAGATCGCCTTACAGAGTGGAGTTGGACATTCGCAACAGTAGATATACTTTTGAGGAGAAGGGAAACGTTGCCCAACCTACATCATGGGCCGCGCAGTGCATTCTGGGCTATTCTGGAACAAGGAGCGTTCTCCTTCAAGGAATAATGTAAGGAAAGCAGAATTAGGCCGATACCAGCTAATAATCCAAATCCAGAAAATAGCTGTTTAAATCAACAACCACCTAAGAGGAAACCTTCCTTAAACCTTCCCAAACCTTCCTCAACAAAGCCATCACCTACAGAGAGATGAACCTGGAGAAGAGTCCCCTAAAATAGCTGGTCCTGGGGTTATGTTCACAAACACAAACAGACCCTACAGATCCCCAGGACAACAACACAAATATAATTATTTTGCACATTGGAAAGAATTAACAAAATAACTAGAATGCTATTTGGCCCTAAACAGAGAGTACACAGTGGCAGAATACCTGTCCACTGTGACTGATCCAAAATTAAGGAAAGTTTTGACTATGTACAGACTCGTGAGCATGGCCTTGCTATTGAGAAAGGCCGCTGTAGGCTGACCTGGCTCTCAGGAGAAGACAAGCTATGTGCACTCTGCCCACAAAATGAGGTGGAAAATGAGCTGCACTTCCTAACCTCCTGCCAAATGTATGACCATATTAGAGACACATATTTCCCTCAGATTACGCAGACCTACAAAGAATGTGAAAACAAAGCCAATTTTGATAAACTCCAATATCTAGTGGGTGAAATATCACAGTGTGCCATCACAGCAGCAAGATGTGTGACCTGTTGCCACAAGAAAAGGGCAACCAGTGAAGAACAAACACCAGTATAAATACAACCTATATATTGTACAGTGCCTTAGGAAAGTATTCAGACTCCTTGACCTTTTCCACATTTTGCTACGTTCCAGCCTTATTCTAAAATTGATAAAATATTTTTTTCCTCGTCAATCTATGCACAATACCCCATAATGACATCACAATACCCCATAATGACATCACAATACCCCATAATGACATCACAATACCACATATTGACATCACAATACCCCATATTGACAAAGCAAAAACAGGCTTTTTTAAATGTTAGCTACATTTTTGGGGGTGGAAAAATCACATTTACATAAGTAATCAGACCCTTTACTCAGTACTTTTTTGACACACCTTTGCCAGCGATTATAGCATCAAATATTCTTGGGTATGATGTTACAAGCTTGGCACACCTGTATTTGGGGAGTTTTCCCCATTCTTCTCTGCAGATCCTCTCAAACTCTGTCAGGTTGGATGGGGAGTGTTGCTGCACAGCTGTTTTTAGGTCTCTCCAGAGATGTTGGATTGGGTTCAAGTCTGGGCTCTGGTTGGGCCACTCAAGTACATTCAGAGACTGGTCCTGAATCCACTGCTGCGTTGTCTTGGCTGTGTATTTAGGGTTGTTGTCCTGTTGGAGGGTGAACCTTCGCCCCAGTCTGAGGTCCTGAATGCTCTGGAGCAGGTTTTCATCAAGGATCTCTTTGTACTTTGCTCTGTTCATCTTTGCCTCGATCCTGACTAGTCAAATCAAATCAAATCAAATTTATTTATATAGCCCTTCGTACATCAGCAGATATCTCAAAGTGGGAGGGAGTGGGGGAGGGAGGGAGGAAGGGAGGGACTGTATCACGGTGCTACGTCATACCGGACGGATTTCTACCTGCTTGAACGCCAATAACTCAGATACACATGAAAACATGAAATCAAATCAATACAGCATGCAAAACCTTTCCTTTAAGGACCAGGGCTGTAACAACACCAGGCACTAAATGGAAGAAAACGGTCTGAAACTGGTAGCATTGCCCAATTCTAATGAATATGCCCCTAGTTGAGTAATAATCAACATGTTGTCTGTATATCTAGCAAGAAAACCAGTAGACTCATTCACTTCCTATTTCTCATCTCTGTTATCTCTATCTCCATCCACAGCTGCTGACCTTTGGTGACCTTTGACAGCCTGATCATGATACCTACCCACCCTTTGACCTTCCTGACCCTGGGCATGGTCCTAACTCAGAGGTGAGAAGTTAGGGGTCATGGGTCAGGGAGAATCAGGAGATTATATGGAAGGATTTGAATACACAGTGGTTCTCATATTGGTATTAATGGCACAGTTACTGACCTTACAGGTGGCTAGCTCATATTCCACACCTCTCTTCTTCTCTTCTCTTCTCACCTCCACCTCTTCTCTCTCTCTCCTACAGTGGATATATGCTGCCTGAGACTCACCACTGGGAGGACACAAATGGCTCCCAGCTGCATCCCACCATCCAGAAACTAATGAAGGGATATAACCGCTACATGAGGCCCAACTTCAATGGTGAGGAGAGGAAACACACACACTCTCTCTCTCTCACACACACACACACACACACACACACACACACACACACACACACACACACACACACACACACACACACACACACACACACACACACACACACACACACACACACACACACACACACACACACACACACACACACACACACACACACACACACACTAATGAAGTGCTATAACAGTATCTCTCTCCTCTCCCTCTCCAGAGGGCCCTGTTGAGATTGGGATGAGTCTGGATATCGCCAGCATTGATGCCATCTCAGAAATCAATATGGTAATGTTGAACCTGTGTGTGTGTGTGTGTGTGTGTGTGTGTGTGTGTGTGTGTGTGTGTGTGTGTGTGTGTGTGTGTGTGTGTGTGTGTGTGTGTGTGTGTGTGTGTGTGTGTGTGTGTGTGTGTGTGTGTGTGTGTTTGGGTCTGCTTGCATTAATGTCTGTTTTAATGTGTACATCACTCACCTGGTCCTCAGGACTACACAGCCACTATCTTCCTGCGTCAGCGTTGGAGGGACTCCCGACTGGTGTTCCCAGGGAATGAGAGTGTGAGTGTGGATGGACGACTAGTCTCCCTCCTCTGGATCCCAGACACCTTCATTCCAGACTCCAAACGCTCCTTCCTGCATGACGTCACCGTGGAGAACCGTCTCATACGGATCTTCAGCAACGGGACCGTTCTCTATGCTCTACGGTACGTACTAGTGTCCTGTGTACTTGTGGCTCAGTCGCTAGAGCATGGCGCTTGCAATGCCAAGGGTTGTGGGTCGGAATCCACCCGTACGTAAAAAATGTATGCCTGACTGTGATTCGCCCTTGGATAAAAGCGTCGGCTTACTGGCATGTTTTATTATATTATTATTTTAACTGGGTGGTTCGAGCCCTGAATGCTGGTTGGCTGACAGCCGTGGTATATCAGACCGTATACCACGGGTAAACATTTATTTTTACTCCTCTAATTACGTTGGTAACCAGTTCATAATAGCAATAAGGTACCTTGGGGGTTCGTGGTATATGGCCAAAATTCCACGGCTAAGGGCTGCGTCCTGAGAACAGCCCTTAGCTGTGGTATATTGGCCATATACCACACCCCCTCATGTGTTATTGCGTAATTATATTACTACTGACCAGACATGAACCATTCACGATGCTTTAGTCTACTATACACGTTACTGACCAGACATGAACCATTCACAATGCTTTAGTCTACTATACACGTTACTGACCAGACATGAACCATTCACAATGCTTTAGTCTACTATACACGTTACTGACCAATCATTAACACTGTTACTATGATGAAATCATTATTATATTACTACTGACCAGACATGAACCATTCACGATGCTTTAGTCTACTATACACGTTACTGACCAATCATTAACACTGTTACTATGATGAAATCATTATTATATTACTACTGACCAGACATGAACCATTCACAATGCTTTAGTCTACTATACACGTTACTGACCAATCATTAACACTGTTACTATGATGAAATCATTATTATATTACTACTGACCAGACATGAACCATTCACGATGCTTTAGTCTACTATACACGTTACTGACCAATCATTAACACTGTTACTATGATGAAATCATTATTATATTACTACTGACCAGACATGAACCATTCACAATGCTTTAGTCTACTATACACGTTACTGACCAATCATTAACACTGTTACTATGATGAAATCATTATTATATTACTACTGACCAGACATGAACCATTCACAATGCTTTAGTCTACTATACACGTTACTGACCAATCATTAACACTGTTACTATGATGAAATCATTATTATATTACTACTGACCAGACATGAACCATTCACAATGCTTTAGTCTACTATACACGTTACTGACCAATCATTAACACTGTTACTATGATGAAATCATTATTATATTACTACTGACCAGACATGAACCATTCACAATGCTTTAGTCTACTATACACGTTACTGACCAGACATGAACCATTCACAATGCTTTAGTCTACTATACACGTTACTGACCAGACATGCACCATTCACAATGCTTTAGTCTACTATACACGTTACTGACCAGACATGAACCATTGACAATGCTTTAGTCTACTATACACGTTACTGACCAGACATGAACCATTCACAATGCTTTAGTCTACTATACACGTTACTGACCAGACATGCACCATTCACAATGCTTTAGTCTACTATACACGTTACTGACCAGACATGAACCATTGACAATGCTTTAGTCTACTATACACGTTACTGACCAGACATGTGTCATGTTTTGTCTTATATTGTCTTGTCATTATGCTTTCCCTTCTGTTCGTTTTCCCCCTGCTGGTCTTTTTAGGTTCGTTCCCTTTTTTCTCTCTCCCTCCTTCTCTCTCTTCTCTCTATCGTTCCGTTCCTGCTCCCAGCTGTTCCTATTCCCCTAATCAATCATCTAATCTTTTCACACCTGTTCCGTATCTTGCCCTCTGATTAGAGTCCCTATTTCTCCCCTTGTCTTCCGTTTCTGTCCTGTCGGATCCTTGTATATTGTTCGCCGTGCTGTGTCTTGTTTCCCTCAGATGCTGCGTGTGAGCAGGTGTCTGAGTCTGCTACGGTCGGTGCCTTCCCGAGGCAACCTACAGTTTATGGTCGAGTCTCCAGTCTGTCCTCTTCACTACGAGTGGAATTAGTTTTTTATGTTTTGTTTTCTGCTCCGATTTGTCTAGGAGTATTGCCTATTTTCCTTTACTGGAATAAAGACTCTGTTTTCGCCAAGTCGCTTTTGGGTCCTCATTCACCTGCATAACAGAAGGATCCGACCAGTATGGACCCAGCGACTATGGATTCTCTCTACTCTACTCTCGAGTTCCAGGGAGCGATGCTCGGCAGACACGAGCAGGAATTGTCTGCTGCTCGGCATGCCGTTGAGACCCTGGCCGCTCAGGTCTCCGACCTCTCAGGACAGTATCAGAGTCTTCGTCTCGTGCCACCAGCTACTTCCGGGTCTTCCGAGCCTCCGGAACCTAGGGTTAATAACCCACCATGTTATTCTGGGCAGCCCACTGAGTGCCGCTCCTTTCTCACCCAGTGTGATATAGTGTTCTCTCTCCAACCCAACACATACTCAAGAGAGAGAGCTCGGATTGCCTACGTCATATCACTCCTTACTGGTCGGGCTCGGCAGTGGGGCACAGCTATCTGGGAGGCAAGCGCTGAGTGCACTAACGATTATCTGAACTTTAAAGAGGAGATGATAAGGGTTTTTGATTGTTCAGTTTTTGGGAAAGAAGCTTCCTGGTCCCTGTCTTCCCTATGTCAAGGTAATCGATCCATAACGGATTACTCTATAGAGTTTCGCACTCTTGCTGCCTCCAGTAACTGGAACGAGCAGGCGTTGCTCGCTCGTTTTCTGGAGGGACTCCACGCTAAGGTTAAGGATGAGATTCTCTCTCGGGAGGTTCCATCCAGCGTGGATTCTTTGATTGAACTCGCTATTCGCATTGAACGACGGGTAGATCTTCGTCACCGAGCTCATAGAAGAGAGCTCGCGTTAACTGTGTCTCCCCTCTCTCCGACACTACCATCTTTCCCCACTGACTCTGGTGTTGAGCCCATGCAGCTGGGGGGTATTCGCATTTCGACTAAGGAGAGGGAATGGAGAATCACCAATCGCCTCTGTCTCTATTGCGGTTCCGCTGGTCATTTTGTCATTTCATGTCCAGTTAAAGGCCAGAGCTCATCAGTAAGCGGAGGGCGACTGATAAGCGCTACTAGACGGTCCTCTCAGTCAAGTACCTGTACTACCTTACCGGTCCATCTACGCTGGACCGGATCGGCAGCTTCCTGCAGTGCATTAATAGACTCTGGGGCGGAGGGCTGTTTTATGGACGAAGCCTGGGCTCGGGAACATGACATTCCTCTCAGACAGTTAGGGGAGCCCACGGTCATGTTCGCCTTGGATGGTTAGTCCTCTCCCCAGTATATTATGTGAAACCCTACCTTTAACCCTCACTGTATCTGGTAACCATAGTGAGACCATTTCTTTTTTGATTTTTTGTTCACCTTTTACACCTGTTGTTTTGGGTCATCCCTGGCTAGTGTGTCATAATCCTTCTTTTGATTGGTCTAGTAATTCTATCCTTTCCTGGAACGTTTCTTGTCATGTGAAGTGTTTAATGTCTGCTATTCCTCCTGTTTGTTCTGTCCCCTCTTCTCATGAGGAACCTGGTGATTTGACAGGAGTGCCGGAGGAATATCATGATCTGCGCTCGGTCTTCAGTCGGTCCAGAGCCAACTCCCTTCCTCCTCACCGGTCGTATGATTGTTGTTCTGATCTCCTCAAGAAGCGTTTTGCATCCGCTCCTATCCTTGTTGCACCTGACGTCACTAAACAGTTTATTGTTGAGGTTGACGCGTCGGGGCTGGGCGTGGGAGCCATTCTGTCCCAGCGCTCCGATACTGACGATGGGGTCCACCCTTGTGCGTATTTTTCTCATCGCCTGTCACCGTCGGAACGTAACTATGATGTGGCTAGCCGCGAACTGCTCGCCATCCGTTTAGCCCTAGGCAAATGGCGACAGTGGTTGGAGGGGGCGACCGTTCCTTTTGTCGTTTGGACTGACCAAAAGAACCTTGAGTACATCCGTTCTGCCAAACGACTGAATGCGTGTCATGCTCGTTGGGCGTTGTTTTTTGCTCGTTTCGAGTTCGTTATTTCTTATTGCCCGGGTACTAAGAACACCAAGCCTCATGCTTTATCCCGTCTCTTTAGTTCTTCTGTGGCTTCTACCGATCCCGAGGGGATCCTTCCTGTTGGGCGTGTTGTCGGGTTGACTGTCTGGGGAATTGAGAGACAGGTTAAGCAAGCACTCACGCACACTGCGTCGCCGCACGCTTGTCCTAGTAACCTTCTTTTCGTTCCTGTTTCTACTCGTCTGGCTGTTCTTCAGTGGGCTCACTCTGCCAAGTTAGCTGGCCATCCCGGCGTTCGGGGTACGCTTGCTTCTATTCGCCAGCGGTTTTGGTGGCCTACTCAGGAGCGTGACACGCGCCGTTTCGTGGCTGCGTGTTCGGACTGCGCGCAGACTAAGTCTGGTAATTTTTTTTCTGCTTCTGCTCCTGGTCTTGCTGGGTCTCAGTCTGTTCGCTGCCATCGCATCTCTCCTGTTCTTGTTCCTGCCCTTGCTGTGTCTCAGTCTGTCCCTAGTTGTTACTCTCCTGGCCTGTTTGGTCCTGTTTGCTCTAAAGCTTTCAGTTCTCTACCCGTGTCTCATTTTTTTTTAGAGTAGTACCCTAGTTTCCCTTTTATCGTTTTTCGTTACGGTCCTGAGGAGAGGAGTTGGGTTCTTTCTCGGGACGTGCTGGACCGTTTGTGATCTATGATTTCCTCCGTTGCCGCCAGTGTTCCTCCTCGAGAGCGCCAGGAGGCGCTCGGTGAGTGGGGGGTACTGTCATGTTTTGTCTTATATTGTCTTGTCATTATGCTTTCCCTTCTGTTCGTTTTCCCCTGCTGGTCTTTTTAGGTTCGTTCCCTTTTTTCTCTCCCTCCCTCTCTCTCTTCTCTCTATCGTTCCATTCCTGCTCCCAGCTGTTCCTATTCCCCTAATCAATCATCTAATCTTTTCACACCTGTTCCGTATCTTGCCCTCTGATTAGAGTCCCTATTTCTCCCCTTGTCTTCCGTTTCTGTCCTGTCGGATCCTTGTATATTGTTCGCCGTGCTGTGTCTTGTTTCCCTCAGATGCTGCGTGTGAGCAGGTGTCTGAGTCTGCTACGGTCGGTGCCTTCCCGAGGCAACCTACAGTTTATGGTCGAGTCTCCAGTCTGTCCTCGTCACTACGAGTGGAATTAGTTTTTTATGTTTTGTTTTCTGCTCCGATTTGTCTAGGAGTATTGCCTATTTTCCTTTACTGGAATAAAGACTCTGTTTTCGCCAAGTCGCTTTTGGGTCCTCATTCACCTGCATAACAACATGAACCATTGACAATGCTTTAGTCTACTATACACGTTACTGACCAGACATGAACCAGCTTACTGCTGTTATTAAGATGAAATCGTTGTTATTATGTGTGTTATGTGTTAAATTGACTTATAAACATTTGTCAATGTCGTCATAGAGCGTTATGAAACTATGATAAATCCCACTGGGAAATGTCATGAATACATCAAGCTAAATGAACCACGTGTATCTTATAACTTACTTATCACGTTCCACTTCTTTACCATGTCAGTCAAACCTCTTGAAAAGACAGGAGAGTTCTTCATGAAAATGCTGATTTTTTTATATTTTTTTTATAGATAAAGCAGTTTAAAAACCGACAGACGATAAAAGGTGTAAAAGCTCAAATCTTCTAGTTTCTAGTGTTATTAGTTGTATGTGTGGGATACACGCTGTCCAACAAAATGCTAGACGACGCAACAGCAACTACAATAAATTGTCAAATATAAGAATATGAACATAAAGGAAATGTCAGTACAATAGACTTATACATTTTACACGTGTATTAGGGAAGGGGGGGGGCAAGTGTATAAAGTGAGCAGTATAATTGGAGTTTGGTAACAGCAGTTGTGATGTGTGTGTAGCATGAGTGTGTGTGTGTGTGTGTGTGTGTGTGTGTGTGTGTGTGTGTGTGTGTGTGTGTGTGTGTGTGTGTGTGTGTGTGTGTGTGTGTGTGTGTGTGTGTGTGTGTGTGTGTGTGTGTGTGTGTGTGTGTGTGTGTGTGTGGATGTGTGTGTGTGTGTGTGTGTGTGTGTGGATGTGTGTATGTGTGTGTGGGTGTGTGTATGAGGGAGTGCATGTGTGCTAAGATGTTGAGAATCAGAGCAGGCGGTCAGTCTAGTTGTTTAGCTGTAGAGACGTATATGAATGGAATAGTATCAAATACAAAGGAAACGTGTTTGATACCATTCCATTCTAGCCATTACTATGAGCCCATCTTCACCAAATAAATTGCCACCAGCCGCCTGTGATACACAGTACACAACTAAACACAATGATTAAAAGTATCTTGTTAAGATTGTTCACCTTCACCAGTACGGGATATGCATGGTATACTGGCCCAGCCTCAGCTCACCCCTGCAGGGACATCTCCACACACTCCCCCTCCTCTCTCCTCCTCTCCTCTTCTTCTCTAGGACCGGCCTCAGCTCACCCCTGCAGGGACATCTCCACACACTCCCCCTCCTCTCTCCTCCTCTCCTCTTCTTCTCTAGGCCCAGCCTCAGCTCACCCCTGCAGGGACATCTCCACACACTCCCCCTCCTCTCTCCTCCTCTCCTCTTCTTCTCTAGGACCGGCCTCAGCTCACCCCTGTAGTTTTGGAATTGTTAGTTAGATTACTTGTTGGTTATCACTGCATTGTCAGAACTAGAAGCACAAGCATTTCACTACACTCGCATTAACATCTGCTAAACATGTGTATGTGACAAATACAATTTGATTTGATTTGATTTGACAACATCTCCACACTCTCCCACTCCTCTTTCCTCCTCTCCTCTTCTTCTCTAGGCCGGCCTCAGCTCGCCCCTACAGGGACACCATCTCCACACTCTCCCCTCCTCTCTCCTCTTCCTTCTGGTGTTGAAGTACAGATAGAGGGCCCTGGAGGTGTTGAAGTACAGATAGAGGGCCCTGGTGGTGTTGAAGTACAGATAGAGGGCCCTGGTGGTGTTGAAGTACAGATAGAGGGCCCTGGTGGTGTTGAAGTACAGATGGAGGGCCCTGGTGGTGTTGAAGTACAGATAGAGGGCCCTGGTGGTGTTGAAGTACAGATAGAGGGCCCTGGTGGTGTTGAAGTACAGATAGAGGGCCCTGGTGGTGTTGAAGTACAGATAGAGGGCCCTGGTGGTGTTGAAGTACAGATAGAGGGCCCTGGTGGTGTTGAAGTACATATAAAGGGCCCTGGTGGTGTTGAAGTACAGATAGAGGGCCCTGGTGGTGTTGAAGTACAGATAGAGGGCCCTGGTGGTGTTGTAGTACAGATAGAGGGCCCTAGTGGTCGTCACCAATATCAGCAGCACTATGACCAGTCTGTAGTAAACAAAGTAAACAAGTCTGGATCAGTTACCTGTGACAGTGAGGGAGAGGAGCTCAGTCTCAGAGGAGGTTAACTCAGGAACAGCTGTATTTCCGCCGGTGGAAATCTACATGAAAGGAAGAAGAAGGCAGCAGAGTGACTGACAGCTGGCTAGGTCTGGGTTCTGTTGGAGCTGGTGAATGTGAGGAGGAAAGAGCCTCCTGGGTACAGTGGCTGAGTGGAGCAGGTGGTGGTGAAGCTGTGGACTCTGAACACCTCTGGCCCCTGGAGACCCGTTGAGACATTCAGGGAGATATTAGGCTGGAACAGAAGATCTGAGCAGGCTATGTTAACAGAGAGATGTTGTATAACACTGTCATCATAATACTCCCTTTCACACCCCCTGAGTGCAGGCTCAGTGCCACGGTAGTTAAATACATCCCAGACCCTTTGTAACCAGAGGACTCTACTATTGAAACAGCAGAGCCACGGACGGTACAGTTGTCTACATCCTACAGCTGAATGCTTCAGGTCTCACAATCCTCCACCATCAAATTATGTTGTACATCTCCAGTGTACCTGCACACGACCAGCCTCACATCATCAGGCTGTGAGCAGGTCAGTCCAACAGCGTTGCCAGGGAAACGGGTGTGTTCTTCTCTGGCTGAGGTGTTCCAGTGTAAGAGAAGAGTCTTGTCTTTACACTGTAACTCAGTAGCCCAGGTTGGACCCTCACCTCCATAGAGCTGAAGGTGCCCCACAGCCAATCTCTATGTGTAGAGGTCAGCTCCATCCACAAGCCTCGCCGACTCTGAACAGACCACATTGGCTCTGGCATAACAATAAACATACAAACCCATTTCATTCTCCCGAAGAGTAGACTCCATTCCTGTGCATCTAACCCTCTCTGCAAAAACCATTCCCTTTCCAACTGGATGACCGTAAGGTACATCAACAAGTTGTCCACAGCCCAGCTGTCTATCAACAGGTTGTCCACAGCCCAACTGTCTATCAACAGGTTGTCCACATA